>NW_027649863.1:0-280000 GCF_965287045.1 Carcharhinus amblyrhynchos
CTCTGTGTCTCAGGGTGTCAGGGTCTCCGGGCCTCTGGGTCTCTGTGTCTCAATTTCTCAGTGTCTCAGGGCCTTGTGGTCTCTGAGTCTCAACGTCTCAGTGTCTCAGTGTCTTAGCGCCTCTGGGTCTCTGGGTCTCTGAACTCAATGTCTCAGTATCTCAGGGTCTCAGGGTCTCTGGGTCTCTGGGTCTCAGTGTCTCAGTGTCTTAGGGCCTCTGAGTCTCTGGGTCTCTGAGTCTCAATGTCTCAGTTTCACAGGGTCTCAGGGCCTCAGGGTCTCTAAGTCTCAATGTCTCAGTGTCTCAGGTTCTCAGGGTCTCTGTGGCTCCCTCAGTGTCTCAGAGCCTCTGGGTCTCAATGTCTCAGTGTCTCAGGTTCTCATGGCCTCAGGGTCTCTAAGTCTCAATGTCTCAGTGTCTCAGGTTCTCAGGGTCTCTGAGTCTCAGTGTCTCAGGGTTTCAGGGCCTTTGGGTCTCTGGGTCTCTGAGTCTCAATGTCTCAGTGTCTCAGGTTCTCAGGGTCTCAGGGCCTCTGGGTCTCAGGGTCTCAGTGTCTCATGGTCTCAGGGCCTCCAGGCCTCCGTGTCTCAGGGTCTCAGGGCCTCAGGGCTTCTGGGTCTCTGGGTCACAGGGCCTCTGTGTCTCTGTGTCTCTGTGTCTCAGGGTCTCAGGGCCTCTGGGTCTCTGTGTCTCAATGTCTCAGCGTCTCAGGGTCTCAAGGCCTCTGTGTCTCTGAGTCTGAATGTCTAAGTGTCTCAGTGTCTCAGGGTCTCAGGGCATCTGGATCTCTGTGTCTCATGTCCTCCTGGTCTCTGGGACTCTCAGGCTCAATGTATCAGTGTCTCAGGGCCTCAGGGCTTCTGAGTCTCTGTGTCTCAGGGTCTCAGGGTCTCAGGGCGTCTGGGTCTGTGTGTCTCAGGGTCTCAGTGCCTCAGGGTGTCAGGGCCTCTGGGTCTCTGTGTCTCTGGGTCTCAGGACCTCTGGGTCTCTGTGTCTCAGGGTCTCTGTGTCTCAGGGCCTCTGGATCTCTGTGTCTCAGGGTCTCAGGGCCTCTGGGCCTCTGTGTCTCTGAGTCTCAATGTCTCAGTGTCTCAGGGTCTCTGGGTCTTTGTGTCTCAGTGTCTCAGGACCTCTGGGTCTCAGGGTCTCAGTGTATCAGGGTCTCAGGGCCTCTGCGTCTCTGGGTCTCAATGACTCAGTGTCTCAGTGTCTCAGAGTCTCAGGGTCTCTGAGTCTCAATGTCTCAGTGTCTCAGTGTCACAGGGTCCCAGGGTCTCAGGGCCTCAGGGTGACTGTGTCTCAGGGTCTCAGGGTCTCAGGGCCTCTGGGTCTCTGTGTCTCAGGATCTCAGGACATCTGGGTCTCAGGGTCTCAGAGTATCAGGGTCTCAGGGCCTCTGCGTCTTGGGTCTCAATGTCTCAGTGTCTCAGTGTCTCAGGGTCTCAGGGTCTCAGGGCCTCTGGGTCTCTGTGTCTCAGGGCCACTGAGTCTCTGTGTCTCTGTGTCTCAGGGTCTCAGGACCTCTGGGTCTCTGTGTCTCAGTGTCTCAGGGTCTCTGGGTCTCAGGGCCTCTGGGTCTCATGGACTCAGGGTATCGGTGTCTCAGAGTCTCAGGGTCTCTGGGTCGCAGTCTCTCAGTGTCTCAGGGCCTCTGGGTCTCTGAGTCTCAGTGTCTCAGGACCTCTGGGTCTCAGTGTATCAGGGTCTCAGGGCCTTTGCGTCTCTGGGTCTCAATGTCACAGTGTCTCAGAGTCTCAGGGCTTCTGGGTGTCTGTGTCTCAGTGTCTCAGGGTCTCAGTGTCTCAGGGACTCTGGGTCTCTGTTTCTCAGGGTCTCTGTGTCTCAGGGTCTCAGGGTCTCTGTGTCTCAGGGTCTCTGTGTCTCAGGGTCTCAGGGACTCTGGGTCTCTGTGGCTCACTCAGTGTCTCAGGGCTTCTGGGTCTCAATGTCTCAGTGTCTCAGGTTCTCATGGCCTCTGGGTCTCTGTGCCTCAGTGTCTCAGGGTCTCAGGGCCTCTGGGTCTCTGTGCCTCAGTGTCTCAGTGTCTCAGGGACTCTGGGTCTCTGTTTCTCAGGGTCTCTGTGTCTCAGGGTCTCTGTGTCTCAGGGTCTCAGGGACTCTGGGTCTCTGTGCCTCAGTGTCCCAGGGTCTCAGTGCCTCTGGGTCTCAGGGTCTCAGTGTCTCAGGGTCTCACGGCCTCTGGATCTCAGGGTCTCAGTGTCTCAGGGTCTCAGGGTCTCTGGGTCTCTGTGTCTCAGGGTCTCAGGGACTCTGGGTCTCAGGGTCTCAGTGTCTCAGGGCCTCTGGGTCTCTGGGTCTCAGTGTCTCAGGGTCTCAGGGTCTCTGGGTCTCTGGGTCTCTGTGTCTCAATGTCTCAGTGTCTCAGGTTCTCAGGGTCTCTGAGTCTCAGTGTCTCAGGGTCCAGGGCCTCTGGGTCTCTGGGTCTCTGAGTCTCAATGTCTCAGTGTCTCAGGTTCTCAGGGTCACAGGGCCTCTGGGTCTCAGGGTCTCAGGGTCTCAGTGTCTCAGGGTCTCAGGGCCTCCAGGTCTCAGTGTCTCAGGGTCTCAGGGCCTCAGGGCTTCTGGGTCTCTGGGTCACAGGGCCTCTGGGTCTCTGTGTCTCAGTGTCTCAGGGTCTCCGGGCCTCTGGGTCTCTGTGTCTCAGTGTCTCAGCGTCTCAGGGTCTCAGGGTCTCAGGGCCTCTGTGTCTCTGAGTCTCAATGTCTAAGTGTCGCAGTGTCTCAGGGTCTCAGGGCATCTGGATCTCTGTGTCTCATGTCCTCCTGGTCTCTGGGACTCTGAGGCTCAATGTCTCTGTGTCTCAGGGTGTCGGGGCCTCTGGGTCTCTGTGTCTCAGGGTCTCAGGGTCTCTGTTTCTCAGGGTCTCTGTGTCTCAGGGTCTCAGGGCCTCTGGGTCTCAGGGCCTCTGGGTCTCTGGATCTCTGAGTCACAATGTCTCACTGCCTCTGGGTCTCTGTGTCTCACCGCTCTGGGTCTCTGTGTTCTAGTGTCTCAGGGTCTCAGGTTCTCAGGGCCCCTGGGTCTCAGGTTCTCTGGGTCTCAGGGCCTCTGGGTCTCAGGGTCTCAGTGTCTCAGGGTCTCAGGGTCTCTGGGTCTCTGGGACTCAGTGTCTCAGGGTCTCAGGGACTCTGGGTCTCTGTGTCTCAGGGTCACAGGGCCTCTGGGTCTCTGTGTCTCAGGGTCTCAGGGCCGCTGGGTCTCTGGGTCTCAGTGTCTCAGGGCCTCTGGGTCTCAGTGTCTCAGGGCCTCTGGGTCTCAGGGTCTCAGTGTCTCAGGGTCTCAGGGTCTCTGGGTCTCTGTGTCTCAGGGTCTCTGTGTCTCAGGGTCTCAGGGCCTCTGGGTCTCTGGGCCTCAGTGTCTCAGGGTCTCAGGGACTCTGGGTCTCTGTGTCTCAGGGTCTCTGGGTCTCTGGGACTCAGTGTCTCAGGGTCTCAGGGACTCTGGGTCTCTGTGTCTCAGGGTCTCAGGGCCTCTGGGTCTCTGTGTCTCAGGGTCTCAGGGCCTCTGGGTCTCTGGGTCTCTGAGTCTCAATGTCTCAGTGCCTCTGGGTCTCTGTGTCTCAGGGCCTCTGGGTCTCTGTGTTCTACTGTCTCAGGGTCTCAGGGTCTCAGGTTCTCAGGGCCTCTGGGTCTCAGGTTCTCAGGTTCTCAGGGCCTCAGGGTCACAGGGTCTCAGTGTCTCAGGGTCCCTGGGTCTTTGGGTCTCTGTGTCTCATGGTCTCAGGGCCTCTGGGTCTCTGGGACTCAGTGTCTCAGGGTCTCAGGGACTCTGGGTCTCTGTGTCTCAGGGTCTCAGGGCCTCTGGGTCTCTGTGTCTCAGGGTCTCAAGGCCTCTGGGTCTCTGGGTCTCTGTGTCTAAGGGTCTCAGGGCCTCTGGGTCTCAGGGTCTCAGGGTCTCTGGGTCTCTGTGTCTCAGGGTCTCAGGGTTTCTGGGTCTCTGGGACTCAGTGTCTCAGGGTCTCAGGGACTCTGGGTCTCTGTGTCTCAGGGTCTCAGGGCCTCTGCGTCTCAGGGTCTCAGTGTCTCAGGGTCTCAGGGTCTCTGGGTCTCTGTGTCTCAGGGTCTCTGTGTCTCTGGGTCTCAGGGCCTCTGGGTCTCTGGGCCTCAGTGTCTCAGGGTCTCAGGGACTCTGGGTCTCTGTGTCTCAGGGTCTCTGTGTCTCAGGGTCTCAGGGCCTCTGGGTCTCTGTGTCTCAGGGTCTCAGGGCCTCTGGGTCTCTGGGTCTCTGAGTCTCAATGTCTCAGTGCCTCTGGGTCTCTGTGTCTCAGGGCCTCTGGGTCTCTGTGTTCTACTGTCTCAGGGTCTCAGGGTCTCAGGGTCTCAGGTTCTCAGGGCCTCTGGGTCTCATGTTCTCAGGGTCTCAGGGCCTCAGGGTCACAGGGTCTCAGTGTCTCAGGGTCTGAGGGTCTCTGGGTCTCTGTGTCTCAGGGTCTCAGGGCCTCTGGGACTCTGTGTCTCAGGGTCTCAGGGTCTCTGTGTCTCAGGGTCTCAGGGTCTCTGTGTCTCAGGGTCTCAGGGCCTCTGGGTCTTTGTGCCTCAGTGTCTCAGTGTCTCAGGGACTCTGGGTCTCTGTTTCTCAGGGTCTCTGTGTCTCAGGGTCTCAGGGCCTCTTGGCTCACTCAGTGTCTCAGGGCTTCTGGGTCTCAATGTCTCAGTGTCTCAGGTTCTCATGGCCTCTGGGTCTCTGTGTCTCAGTGTCTCAGGGTCTCAGTGCCTCTGGGTCTCAGGGTCTCAATGTCTCTGTGCCTCAGGGTCTCATGGCCTCTGGGTCTCAGAGTCTCAGTGTCTCAGGGTCTCAGGGTCTCTGGGTCTCTGTGTCTCAGGGTCCCAGTGACTCTGGGTCTCAGGGTCTCAGTGTCTCAGGGCTTCTGGGTCTCTGGGTCTCAGTGTCTCAGGGTCTCTGGGTATCTGGGTCTCTGTGTCTCAATGTCTCAGTGTCTCAGGTTCTCAGGGTCACAGGGCCTCTGGGTCTCAGGGTCTCAGGGTCTCAGTGTCTCAGGGTCTCAAGGCCTCCAGGTCTCAGTGTCTCAGGGTCTCAGGGCTTCTGGGTCTCTGGGTCACAGGGCCTCTGGGTCTCTGTGTCTCAGTGTCTCAGGGTCTCCGGGCCTCTGGGTCTCTGTGTCTCAATGTCTCAGCGTCTCAGGGTCTCAGGGTCTCAGGGCCTCTGTGTCTCTGAGTCTCAATGTCTAAGTGTCTCAGGGTCTCAGGGTCTCAGGGCATCTGGATCACTGTGTCTCATGTCCTCCTGGTCTCTGGGACTCTGAGGCTCAATGTCTCAGTGTCTCAGGGTCTCAGGGCTTCTGGGTCTCAGTGTCTCAGGGTCTCAGGGCGTCTGGGTCTCTGTGTCTCAGTGTCTCAGGGCCTCTGCGTCTCAGGGTCTCAGTGTCTCAGGGTCTCAGTGTCTCAGGGCGTCTGGGTCTCAGGGTCTCAGGGTCTCAGGGCCTCTGGGTCGCTGTGTCTCAGGGACTCTGGGTCTCTGTGTCTCAGTGTCTCAGGGTCTCAGGGTCTCTGTGTCTCTGTGTCTCAGGGTCTCAGGGCCTCTGGGTCTCTGTGTCTCAGGGTCTCTGGGTCTCTGGGCCTCTGGGTCTCTGAGTCTCAATGTCTCAGTGTCTCAGGGTCTTAGGGCCTCTGGGTCTCTGGGTCTCAGTGTCTCAGTGTCTTAGGGCGTCTTGGTCTCTGGCGCTCTGAACGCAATATCTCAGTGTCTCAGGGCCTCAGGGTCTCTGGGTCTCTGGGTCTCAATGTCTCAGTGTCACAGGGTCTCAGGGCCTCTGTGTCTCACTCAGTGTCTCAGGGCCTCTGGGTCTCAATGTCTCAGTGTCACAGGGTCTCAGGGCCTCTGTGTCTCACTCAGTGTCTCAGGGCCTCTGGGTCTCAATGTCTCAGTGTCTCAGGTTCTCATGGCCTCTGGGTCTCTGTGTCTCAGTGTCTCACGGTCTCAGGGCCTCTGGGTCTCAGGGTCTCAGTGTCTCAGGGCCTCAGGGCCACTGGGTCTCAGGGTCTCAGGGTCTCAGGGCCTCTGGGTCTCTGTGTCTCAGGGTCTCAGGGTCTCAGGCCTCTGGGTTTCAGGGTCTCAGGGACTCTGGGTCTCTGTGTCTCAGGGCCTCTGGGTCTCTGTGTCTCAGGGTCTCTGTGTCTCAGGGTCTCCGGGCCTCTGGGTCTCTGTGTCTCAGGGTCTCAGGGCCTCTGGGTCTCTGTGTCTCAGGGTGTCCGGGTCTCCGGGCCTCTGGGTCTCTGTGTCTCAATTTCTCAGTGTCTCAGGGCTTCGTGGTCTCTGAGTCTCAACGTCTCAGTGTCTCAGTGTCTTAGGGCCTCTGGGTCTCTGGGTCTCTGAACTCAATGTCTCAGTATCTCAGGGTCTCAGGGTCTCTGGGTCTCTGGGTCTCAGTGTCTCAGTGTCTTAGGGCCTCTGAGTCTCTGGGTCTCTGAGTCTCAATGTCTCAGTTTCACAGGGTCTCAGGGCCTCAGGGTCTCTAAGTCTCAATGTCTCAGTGTCTCAGGTTCTCAGGGTCTCTGTGGCTCCCTCAGTGTCTCAGAGCCTCTGGGTCTCAATGTCTCAGTGTCTCAGGTTCTCATGGCCTCAGGGTCTCTAAGTCTCAATGTCTCAGTGTCTCAGTTTCTCAGGGTCTCTGAGTCTCAGTGTCTCAGGGTTTCAGGGCCTCTGGGTCTCTGGGTCTCTGAGTCTCAATGTCTCAGTATCTCAGGTTCTCAGGGTCTCAGGGCCTCTGGGTCTCAGGGTCTCAGTGTCTCAGGGTCTCAGGGCCTCCAGGCCTCCGTGTCTCAGGGTCTCAGGGCCTCAGGGCTTCTGGGTCTCTGGGTCACAGGGCCTCTGTGTCTCTGTGTCTCTGTGTCTCAGGGTCTCAGGGCCTCTGGGTCTCTGTGTCTCAATGTCTCAGCGTCTCAGGGTCTCAAGGCCTCTGTGTCTCTGAGTCTGAATGTCTAAGTGTCTCAGTGTCTCAGGGTCTCAGGGCATCTGGATCTCTGTGTCTCATGTCCTCCTGGTCTCTGGGACTCTCAGGCTCAATGTCTCAGTGTCTCAGGGCCTCAGGGCTTCTGAGTCTCTGTGTCTCAGGGTCTCAGGGTCTCAGGGCGTCTGGGTCTGTGTGTCTCAGGGTCTCAGTGCCTCAGGGTGTCAGGGCCTCTGGGTCTCTGTGTCTCTGGGTCTCAGGACCTCTGGGTCTCTGTGTCTCAGGGTCTCTGTGTCTCAGGGCCTCTGGATCTCTGTGTCTCAGGGTCTCAGGGCCTCTGGGCCTCTGTGGTTCTGAGTCTCAATGTCTCAGTGTCTCAGGGTCTCTGGGTCTTTGTGTCTCAGTGTCTCAGGACCTCTGGGTCTCAGGGTCTCAGTGTATCAGGGTCTCAGGGCCTCTGCGTCTCTGGGTCTCAATGACTCAGTGTCTCAGTGTCTCAGAGTCTCAGGGTCTCTGAGTCTCAATGTCTCAGTGTCTCAGTGTCACAGGGTCCCAGGGTCTCAGGGCCTCAGGGTGACTGTGTCTCAGGGTCTCAGGGTCTCAGGGCCTCTGGGTCTCTGTGTCTCAGGATCTCAGGACATCTGGGTCTCAGGGTCTCAGAGTATCAGGGTCTCAGGGCCTCTGCGTCTTGGGTCTCAATGTCTCAGTGTCTCAGTGTCTCAGGGTCTCAGGGTCTCAGGGCCTCTGGGTCTCTGTGTCTCAGGGCCACTGAGTCTCTGTGTCTCAGTGTCTCAGGGTCTCAGGACCTCTGGGTCTCTGTGTCTCAGTGTCTCAGGGTCTCTGGGTCTCAGGGCCTCTGGGTCTCATGGACTCAGGGTATCGGTGTCTCAGAGTCTCAGGGTCTCTGGGTCGCAGTCTCTCAGTGTCTCAGGGCCTCTGGGTCTCTGAGTCTCAGTGTCTCAGGACCTCTGGGTCTCAGTGTATCAGGGTCTCAGGGCCTTTGCGTCTCTGGGTCTCAATGTCACAGTGTCTCAGAGTCTCAGGGCTTCTGGGTGTCTGTGTCTCAGTGTCTCAGGGTCTCAGTGTCTCAGCGACTCTGGGTCTCTGTTTCTCAGGGTCTCTGTGTCTCAGGGTCTCAGTGTCTCTGTGTCTCAGGGTCTCTGTGTCTCAGGGTCTCAGGGACTCTGGGTCTCTGTGGCTCACTCAGTGTCTCAGGGCTTCTGGGCCTCAATGTCTCAGTGTCTCAGGTTCTCATGGCCTCTGGGTCTCTGTGCCTCAGTGTCTCAGGGTCTCAGGGCCTCTGGGTCTCTGTGCCTCAGTGTCTCAGTGTCTCAGGGACTCTGGGTCTCTGTTTCTCAGGGTCTCTGTGTCTCAGGGTCTCTGTGTCTCAGGGTCTCAGGGACTCTGGGTCTCTGTGCCTCAGTGTCCCAGGGTCTCAGTGCCTCTGGGTCTCAGGGTCTCAGTGTCTCAGGGTCTCACGGCCTCTGGATCTCAGGGTCTCAGTGTCTCAGGGTCTCAGGGTCTCTGGGTCTCTGTGTCTCAGGGTCTCAGGGACTCTGGGTCTCAGGGTCTCAGTGTCTCAGGGCCTCTGGGTCTCTGGGTCTCAGTGTCTCAGGGTCTCAGGGTCTCTGGGTCTCTGGGTCTCTGTGTCTCAATGTCTCAGTGTCTCAGGTTCTCAGGGTCTCTGAGTCTCAGTGTCTCAGGGTCCAGGGCCTCTGGGTCTCTGGGTCTCTGAGTCTCAATGTCTCAGTGTCTCAGGTTCTCAGGGTCACAGGGCCTCTGGGTCTCAGGGTCTCAGGGTCTCAGTGTCTCAGGGTCTCAGGGCCTCCAGGTCTCAGTGTCTCAGGGTCTCAGGGCCTCAGGGCTTCTGGGTCTCTGGGTCACAGGGCCTCTGGGTCTCTGTGTCTCAGTGTCTCAGGGTCTCCGGGCCTCTGGGTCTCTGTGTCTCAGTGTCTCAGCGTCTCAGGGTCTCAGGGTCTCAGGGCCTCTGTGTCTCTGAGTCTCAATGTCTAAGTGTCGCAGTGTCTCAGGGTCTCAGGGCATCTGGATCTCTGTGTCTCATGTCCTCCTGGTCTCTGGGACTCTGAGGCTCAATGTCTCTGTGTCTCAGGGTGTCGGGGCCTCTGGGTCTCTGTGTCTCAGGGTCTCAGGGTCTCTGTTTCTCAGGGTCTCTGTGTCTCAGTGTCTCAGGGCCTCTGGGTCTCAGGGCCTCTGGGTCTCTGGATCTCTGAGTCACAATGTCTCACTGCCTCTGGGTCTCTGTGTCTCACCGCTCTGGGTCTCTGTGTTCTAGTGTCTCAGGGTCTCAGGTTCTCAGGGCCCCTGGGTCTCAGGTTCTCTGGGTCTCAGGGCCTCTGGGTCTCAGGGTCTCAGTGTCTCAGGGTCTCAGGGTCTCTGGGTCTCTGGGACTCAGTGTCTCAGGGTCTCAGGGACTCTGGGTCTCTGTGTCTCAGGGTCACAGGGCCTCTGGGTCTCTGTGTCTCAGGGTCTCAGGGCCGCTGGGTCTCTGGGTCTCAGTGTCTCAGGGCCTCTGGGTCTCAGTGTCTCAGGGCCTCTGGGTCTCAGGGTCTCAGTGTCTCAGGGTCTCAGGGTCTCTGGGTCTCTGTGTCTCAGGGTCTCTGTGTCTCAGGGTCTCAGGGCCTCTGGGTCTCTGGGCCTCAGTGTCTCAGGGTCTCAGGGACTCTGGGTCTCTGTGTCTCAGGGTCTCTGGGTCTCTGGGACTCAGTGTCTCAGGGTCTCAGGGACTCTGGGTCTCTGTGTCTCAGGGTCTCAGGGCCTCTGGGTCTCTGTGTCTCAGGGTCTCAGGGCCTCTGGGTCTCTGGGTCTCTGAGTCTCAATGTCTCAGTGCCTCTGGGTCTCTGTGTCTCAGGGCCTCTGGGTCTCTGTGTTCTACTGTCTCAGGGTCTCAGGGTCTCAGGTTCTCAGGGCCTCTGGGTCTCAGGTTCTCAGGTTCTCAGGGCCTCAGGGTCACAGGGTCTCAGTGTCTCAGGGTCCCTGGGTCTTTGGGTCTCTGTGTCTCATGGTCTCAGGGCCTCTGGGTCTCTGGGACTCAGTGTCTCAGGGTCTCAGGGACTCTGGGTCTCTGTGTCTCAGGGTCTCAGGGCCTCTGGGTCTCTGTGTCTCAGGGTCTCAAGGCCTCTGGGTCTCTGGGTCTCTGTGTCTAAGGGTCTCAGGGCCTCTGGGTCTCAGGGTCTCAGGGTCTCTGGGTCTCTGTGTCTCAGGGTTTCTGGGTCTCTGGGACTCAGTGTCTCAGGGTCTCAGGGACTCTGGGTCTCTGTGTCTCAGGGTCTCAGGGCCTCTGCGTCTCAGGGTCTCAGTGTCTCAGGGTCTCAGGGTCTCTGGGTCTCTGTGTCTCAGGGTCTCTGTGTCTCTGGGTCTCAGGGCCTCTGGGTCTCTGGGCCTCAGTGTCTCAGGGTCTCAGGGACTCTGGGTCTCTGTGTCTCAGGGTCTCTGTGTCTCAGGGTCTCAGGGCCTCTGGGTCTCTGTGTCTCAGGGTCTCAGGGCCTCTGGGTCTCTGGGTCTCTGAGTCTCAATGTCTCAGTGCCTCTGGGTCTCTGTGTCTCAGGGCCTCTGGGTCTCTGTGTTCTACTGTCTCAGGGTCTCAGGGTCTCAGGGTCTCAGGTTCTCAGGGCCTCTGGGTCTCATGTTCTCAGGGTCTCAGGGCCTCAGGGTCACAGGGTCTCAGTGTCTCAGGGTCTGGGGGTCTCTGGGTCTCTGTGTCTCAGGGTCTCAGGGCCTCTGGGACTCTGTGTCTCAGGGTCTCAGGGTCTCTGTGTCTCAGGGTCTCAGGGTCTCTGTGTCTCAGGGTCTCAGGGCCTCTGGGTCTTTGTGCCTCAGTGTCTCAGTGTCTCAGGGACTCTGGGTCTCTGTTTCTCAGGGTCTCTGTGTCTCAGGGTCTCAGGGCCTCTTGGCTCACTCAGTGTCTCAGGGCTTCTGGGTCTCAATGTCTCAGTGTCTCAGGTTCTCATGGCCTCTGGGTCTCTGTGTCTCAGTGTCTCAGGGTCTCAGTGCCTCTGGGTCTCAGGGTCTCAATGTCTCTGTGCCTCAGGGTCTCATGGCCTCTGGGTCTCAGAGTCTCAGTGTCTCAGGGTCTCAGGGTCTCTGGGTCTCTGTGTCTCAGGGTCCCAGTGACTCTGGGTCTCAGGGTCTCAGTGTCTCAGGGCTTCTGGGTCTCTGGGTCTCAGTGTCTCAGGGTCTCTGGGTATCTGGGTCTCTGTGTCTCAATGTCTCAGTGTCTCAGGTTCTCAGGGTCACAGGGCCTCTGGGTCTCAGGGTCTCAGGGTCTCAGTGTCTCAGGGTCTCAAGGCCTCCAGGTCTCAGTGTCTCAGGGTCTCAGGGCTTCTGGGTCTCTGGGTCACAGGGCCTCTGGGTCTCTGTGTCTCAGTGTCTCAGGGTCTCCGGGCCTCTGGGTCTCTGTGTCTCAATGTCTCAGCGTCTCAGGGTCTCAGGGTCTCAGGGCCTCTGTGTCTCTGAGTCTCAATGTCTAAGTGTCTCAGGGTCTCAGGGTCTCAGGGCATCTGGATCACTGTGTCTCATGTCCTCCTGGTCTCTGGGACTCTGAGGCTCAATGTCTCAGTGTCTCAGGGTCTCAGGGCTTCTGGGTCTCAGTGTCTCAGGGTCTCAGGGCGTCTGGGTCTCTGTGTCTCAGTGTCTCAGGGCCTCTGCGTCTCAGGGTCTCAGTGTCTCAGGGTCTCAGTGTCTCAGGGCGTCTGGGTCTCAGGGTCTCAGGGTCTCAGGGCCTCTGGGTCGCTGTGTCTCAGGGACTCTGGGTCTCTGTGTCTCAGTGTCTCAGGGTCTCAGGGTCTCTGTGTCTCTGTGTCTCAGGGTCTCAGGGCCTCTGGGTCTCTGTGTCTCAGGGTCTCTGGGTCTCTGGGCCTCTGGGTCTCTGAGTCTCAATGTCTCAGTGTCTCAGGGTCTTAGGGCCTCTGGGTCTCTGGGTCTCAGTGTCTCAGTGTCTTAGGGCGTCTTGGTCTCTGGCGCTCTGAACGCAATATCTCAGTGTCTCAGGGCCTCAGGGTCTCTGGGTCTCTGGGTCTCAATGTCTCAGTGTCACAGGGTCTCAGGGCCTCTGTGTCTCACTCAGTGTCTCAGGGCCTCTGGGTCTCAATGTCTCAGTGTCACAGGGTCTCAGGGCCTCTGTGTCTCACTCAGTGTCTCAGGGCCTCTGGGTCTCAATGTCTCAGTGTCTCAGGTTCTCATGGCCTCTGGGTCTCTGTGTCTCAGTGTCTCACGGTCTCAGGGCCTCTGGGTCTCAGGGTCTCAGTGTCTCAGGGCCTCAGGGCCACTGGGTCTCAGGGTCTCAGGGTCTCAGGGCCTCTGGGTCTCTGTGTCTCAGGGTCTCAGGGTCTCAGGCCTCTGGGTTTCAGGGTCTCAGTGCCTCAGGGCCTGTCGGTCTCAGTGTTTCAGTCTCTCAGGGTCTCAGGGCCTCTGCGTCTCTGGGTCTCAATGTCTCAGGGTCTCATGGGCTCAGTGCCTCTAGGTCTGAGGGCCTCAGGGTCTCTGTGTCTCATTGTCTCAGGGTCTCAGGGCCCTTGGGTCACTGTGTCTCAGGGTCTCAGGGCCTCTGGCTCTCAGGGTCTCAGTGCCTCAGGGTCACAGGATCTCATGGTCTCTGGGTCTCAGGGCCTCTCTGTGTCTGGGTCTCAGTGTCTCAGGGGCTCCGGGCCTCTGGGTCTCAGTGACTCAGGGACTCAGGGTCTCAGGGCCTCTGGGTCTCTGGGTCTCTGAGTCTCAATGTTTCAGTGTCTCAGGGTCTCAGGTCCTCTGGGTTTCAGGGTCTCAGTGCCTCAGGGTCTCTGGGTCTCTGTGTCTCAGGGCCTCTGGGTCTCTGTGTCTCTGTGTCTCAGTGTCTCAGGGTCTCAGGGCCTCTGGGTCGCAGGGTCTCAGGGCCTCTGGGTTTCTGGGTCGCTGAGTCTCAATGTCTCAGTGTCTCAGGGTCTCAGGGTCTCAGGGCCTGTGGTTCTCAGTGTCTCAGGGTCTCAGGGCCTCTAGGTCTCTGGGTCTCAGTGTCTCAGGGTCTCAGGGCCTCTGCGTTTCTGGGTCTCTGGGTATCTGAGTCTCAATGTCTCAGTGTCTCAGGGTCTCAGGGCCTCTGGGTCTCTGGGTCTCATTGTCTCAGGGTCTCAGGGCCTCTGGGTTTCAGGGTCTCAGTGTCTCAGGGTCTCAGGGTCTCAGGGCCTCTGAGTCTCAATGTCTCAGTGCCTCAGGGTCTCAGGGCCTCTGGGTCTCAGTGTTTCAGGGTCTCTGGGTCTCTGAGTCTCAATGTCTCAGTGTCTCAGGGTCTCAGGGCCTCTGTGTCTCACTCAGTGTCTCAGGGCCTCTGGGTCTCAATGTCTCAGTGTCTCAGGTTCTCATGGCCTCTGGGTCTCTGAGTCTCAGGCCCTCTGGGTCTCTGTGTCTCAGTGTCTCAGGGTCTCAGGGCCTCTGGGTCGCAGGGTCTCAGGGCCTCTGGGTTTCTGGGTCTCTGAGTCTCAATGTCTCAGGGTCTCAGGGTCTCAGGGCCTCTGGGCCTCTGGGTCTCTGTGTCTCAGGGTCTTAGGGCCTCTGGGTCTCTGGGTCTCAGTGTCTCAGTGTCTCAGTGTCTTAGGGCGTCTTGGTCTCTGGCGCTCTGAACGCAATATCTCAGTGTCTCAGGGCCTCAGGGTCTCTGGGTCTCTGGGTCTCAATGTCTCAGTGTCACAGGGTCTCAGGGCCTCAGTGTCTCACTCAGTGTCTCAGGGCCTCTGGGTCTCAATGTCTCAGTGTCTCAGGTTCTCATGGCCTCTGGGTCTCTGTGTCTCAGTGTCTCACGGTCTCAGGGCCTCTGGGTCTCAGGGTCTCAGTGTCTCAGGGCCTCAGGGCCACTGGGTCTCAGGGTCTCAGGGTCTCAGGGCCTCTGGGTCTCTGTGTCTCAGGGTCTCAGGGTCTCAGGCCTCTGGGTTTCAGGGTCTCAGTGCCTCAGGGCCTGTCGGTCTCAGTGTTTCAGTCTCTCAGGGTCTCAGGGCCTCTGCGTCTCTGGGTCTCAATGTCTCAGGGTCTCATGGGCTCAGTGCCTCTAGGTCTGAGGGCCTCAGGGTCTCTGTGTCTCATTGTCTCAGGGTCTCAGGGCCCTTGGGTCACTGTGTCTCAGGGTCTCAGGGCCTCTGGCTCTCAGGGTCTCAGTGCCTCAGGGTCTCAGGATCTCATGGTCTCTGGGTCTCAGGGCCTCTCTGTGTCTGGGTCTCAGTGTCTCAGGGGCTCCGGGCCTCTGGGTCTCAGTGACTCAGGGACTCAGGGTCTCAGGGCCTCTGGGTCTCTGGGTCTCTGAGTCTCAATGTTTCAGTGTCTCAGGGTCTCAGGTCCTCTGGGTTTCAGGGTCTCA
Organism: Carcharhinus amblyrhynchos; assembly: GCF_965287045.1. Lineage (NCBI taxonomy): Eukaryota > Metazoa > Chordata > Chondrichthyes > Carcharhiniformes > Carcharhinidae > Carcharhinus > Carcharhinus amblyrhynchos. Next base: position 14,269 of record NW_027649863.1, read on the forward strand.
GTGCCTCAGGGTCTCTGGGTCTCAGTGTCTCAGGGCCTCAGGGCCTCTGAGTCTCAATGTCTCAGTGTCTCAGGGCCTCTGGGTCTCTGTGTCTCAGGGCCTCTGGGTCTCTGTGTCTCTGTGTCTCAGTGTCTCAGGGTCTCAGGGCCTCTGGGTCGCAGGGTCTCAGGGCCTCTGGGTTTCTGGGTCTCTGAGTCTCAATGTCTCAGTGTCTCAGGGTCTCAGGGTCTCAGGGCCTCTAGGTCTCTGGGTCTCAGTGTCTCAGGGTCTCAGGGCCTCTGCGTTTCTGGGTCTCTGGGTATCTGAGTCTCAATGTCTCAGTGTCTCAGGGTCTCAGGGCCTCTGGGTCTCTGTGTCTCATTGTCTCAGGGTCTCAGGGCCTCTGGGTTTCAGGGTCTCAGTGTCTCAGGGTCTCAGGGTCTCAGGGCCTCTGAGTCTCAATGTCTCAGTGCCTCAGGGTCTCAGGGCCTCTGGGTCTCAGTGTTTCAGGGTCTCTGGGTCTCTGAGTCTCAATGTCTCAGTGTCACAGGGTCTCAGGGCCTCTGTGTCTCACTCAGTGTCTCAGGGCCTCTGGGTCTCAATGTCTCAGTGTCTCAGGTTCTCATGGCCTCTGGGTCTCTGTGTCTCAGTGTCTCAGGCCCTCTGGGTCTCTGTGTCTCAGTGTCTCAGGGTCTCAGGGCCTCTGGGTCACAGGGTCTCAGTGTCTCAGGGTCTCAGTGTCTCAGGGCCTCTGTGTCTCAGGGTCTCAGTGTCTCAGGGTCTCCGGGCCTCTGCGTCTCTGGGTCTCTGAGTCTCAATGTCTCTGTGTCTCACGTTCTCAGGGTCTCTGAGTCTCAGTGTCTCAGGGTCTCAGGGCCTCTGGGTCTCTGGGTCTCTGAGTCTCAATGTCTCAGTGTCTCAGGTTCTCAGGGTCTCAGGGCCTCTGGGTCTCAGGGTCTCAGTGTCTCAGGGTCTCAGGGCCTCCAGGTCTCAGTGTCTCAGGTTCTCAGGGCCTCAGGGCTTCTGGGTCTCTGGGTCACAGGGCCTCTGCGTCTCTGTGTCTCAATGTCTAAGTGTCTCAGTGTCTCAATGTCTCAATGTCTCAGGGTCTCAGGGCTTCTGGGTCTCTGTGTCTCAGGGTCTCAGGGCGTCTGGGTCTCTGTGTCTCAGTCTCTCAGGGCCTCTGCATCTCAGGGTCTCAGTGTCTCAGGGTCTCAGTGTCTCAGGGCCTCTGGGTCTCAGGGTCTCAGTGTCTCAGGGTCTCAGGGTCTCTAGGTCTCAGGGTCTCAGTGCCTCAGGGTCTCAGGGTCTCAGGGCCTCTGGGTCTCTGAGTCTCAGTGTCTCAGGGCCTCTGGGTCTCTGTGCTCAGGGTCTCGGGGCCTCTGGGTCTCTGTGTCTCAGGTTCTCAGGGTCTCAGGGTCTCTGGGTCTCTGTGTCTCAGTGTCTCAGGGTCTCAGGGCCTCTGGGTCTCTGTGTCTCAGGTTCTCAGGGTCTCAGGGTCTCTGGGCCTCTGGGTGTCTGTGTCTCAGTGTCTCAGGTTTTCTGGGCCTCTGGGTCCCTGTGTCTCAGGTTCTCGGGGTCTCAGGGTCTCTTGGTATCTGTGTCTCAGGGTCTCAGGGTCTCTGGGCCTCTGGGTCTCTGAGTCTCAATGTCTCATTGTCTCAGGGTCTTAGGGCATCTGGGTCTCTGGGTCTCAGTGTCTCAGGGTCTCAGGGACTCTGGGTCTCAGTGTCTCAGGGTCTCTGGGCCTCTGGGTCTCTGTGTCTCAGGGTCTCAGGGCCTCTGGGTCTCTGTGTCTCACGGTCTCTGTATCTCAGGGTCTCAGGGCCTCTGGGTGTCTGGGTCTCAGTGTCTCAGGGTCTCAGGGACTCTGGGTCTCTGTGTCTCAGGGTCTCAGGGCCTCTGGGTCTCTGGGTCTCAGTGTCTCAGGGTCTCTGGGCCTCTGGGTCTCTGTATCTCAGGGTCTCAGGGCCTCTGGGTCTCTGGGTCTCAGTGTCTCAGGGTCTCAGGGACTCTGGGTCTCTGTGTCTCAGGGTCGCTGTGTCTCAGGGTCTCAGGTCCTCTGGGTCTCTGTGTCTCAGGGTCTCAGGGCCTCTGGGCCTCAGGATCTCTGAGTCTCAGTGTCTCAGTGTCTCAGTGTCTCAGGGTCTCAGGGCCTCTGGGTCTCTGAGTCTCTGTGTCTCAGGGTCTCAGGGCCTCTGGGTCTCTGTGTCTCAGGGTCTCAGGCCCTCTGGGTCTCTGTGTCTCAGGTTCTCAGGGTCTCAGGGTCTCTGGGTCTCTGTATCTCTGTGTCTCAGGGTCTCAGGGTCTCAGGGCCTCTGGGTCTCTGTGTCTCAGGTTCTCAGGGTCTCAGGGTCTCTGGGCCTCTGGGTCTCTGTGTCTCAGGGTCTCAGGGCCTCTGGGTCTCTGTGTCTCTGGTTCTCTGTGTCTCAGGGACTCAGGTCCTCTGGGTCTCTGTGTCTCAGGGTCTCAGGGCCTCTGGGTCTCTGTGTCTCTGGTTCTCTGTGTCTCAGGGTCTCAGGTCCTCTGGGTCTCTGTGTCTCAGGGTCTCAGGGCCTCTGGGTCTCAGGATCTCTGAGTCTCAATGTCTCAGTGTCTCATGGTCTCAGGGCCTCTGTGTCTCTGTGTCTCAGGGCCTCTGGGTCTCTGTGTTCTAGTGTCTCAGGGTCTCAGGGTCTCAGGTTCTCACGGACTCTGGGTCTCAGTGTCTCAGGGTCTCAGGGTCTCAGGGTCTCTGTGTCTAAGGGTCTCAGGGCCTCTGTGTCTCTGGGACTCAGTGTCTCAGGGCCTCTGGGCATCTGGGTCTCTGTGTCTCAGGGTACAGGGCCTCTGGGTCACTGTGTCTCAGGGTCTCAGGGACTCTGGGTCTCTGTGTCTCAGGGCCTCTGGGTCTCTGTGTCTCAGGGTCTCTGTGTCTCAGGGTCTCCGGGCCTCTGGGTCTCTGTGTCTCAGGGTCTCAGGGCCTCTGGGTCTCTGTGTCTCAGGGTGTCCGGGTCTCCGGGCCTCTGGGTCTCTGTGTCTCAATTTCTCAGTGTCTCAGGGCCTCGTGGTCTCTGAGTCTCAACGTCTCAGTGTCTCAGTGTCTTAGGGCCTCTGGGTCTCTGGGTCTCTGAACTCAATGTCTCAGTATCTCAGGGTCTCAGGGTCTCTGGGTCTCTGGGTCTCAGTGTCTCAGTGTCTTAGGGCCTCTGAGTCTCTGGGTCTCTGAGTCTCAATGTCTCAGTTTCACAGGGTCTCAGGGCCTCAGGGTCTCTAAGTCTCAATGTCTCAGTGTCTCAGGTTCTCAGGGTCTCTGTGGCTCCCTCAGTGTCTCAGAGCCTCTGGGTCTCAATGTCTCAGTGTCTCAGGTTCTCATGGCCTCAGGGTCTCTAAGTCTCAATGTCTCAGTGTCTCAGGTTCTCAGGGTCTCTGAGTCTCAGTGTCTCAGGGTTTCAGGGCCTCTGGGTCTCTGTGTCTCTGAGTCTCAATGTCTCAGTGTCTCAGGTTCTCAGGGTCTCAGGGCCTCTGGGTCTCAGGGTCTCAGTGTCTCAGGGTCTCAGGGCCTCCAGGCCTCCGTGTCTCAGGGTCTCAGGGCCTCAGGGCTTCTGGGTCTCTGGGTCACAGGGCCTCTGTGTCTCTGTGTCTCTGTGTCTCAGGGTCTCAGGGCCTCTGGGTCTCTGTGTCTCAATGTCTCAGCGTCTCAGGGTCTCAAGGCCTCTGTGTCTCTGAGTCTGAATGTCGAAGTGTCTCAGTGTCTCAGGGTCTCAGGGCATCTGGATCTCTGTGTCTCATGTCCTCCTGGTCTCTGGGACTCTCAGGCTCAATGTCTCAGTGTCTCAGGGCCTCAGGGCTTCTGAGTCTCTGTGTCTCAGGGTCTCCGGGTCTCAGGGCGTCTGGGTCTGTGTGTCTCAGTGTCTCAGGGCCTCTGCGTCTCAGGGTCTCACTGTCTCAGGGTCTCAGTGTCTCAGGGCCTCTGGGTCTCAGGGTCTCAGTGTCTCAGGGTCTCAGGGTCTCCGAGTCTCTGTGTCTCAGGGTCTCAGGGCCTCTGGGTCTCTGGGGCTCAGTGTCTCAGGGTCTCAGGGCCTCTGGGTCCCTGGGTCTCTGAGTCTCAATGTCTCAGTGTCTCAGGGTCTCTTGGCCTCTGAGTCTCAATGTCTCAGTGTCTCAGGGTCCCAGGGTCTCAGGGCCTCTGGGTGTCTGTGTCTCAGTGTTTCTGGGTCCCAGGGCCTCTGGGTCTCTTTGTCTCAGGGTCTCAGAGTCTCAGGGCCTTTGGGTCTCTGGGTCTCAATGTCTCAGTGTCTCAGGGTTTCAGCGTCTCAGGGCCTCTGGGTATCAATGTCTCAGTGTCTGAGTGTCTCAAGGTCTCAAGGCCTCTGAGTCTCAATGTCTCAGTGTCTCAGGGTCTCAGGGCCTCTGGGTCTCTGTGTCTCTGAGTCTCAGTGTCTCAGTGTCTCAGGCCCTCTGTGTCTCTGTGTCTCAGTGTCTCAGGACCTCTGGGTCTCAGGGTCTCAGTGTATCAGGGTCTCAGGGCCTCTGCGTCTCTGGATCTCAATGTCTCAGTGTTTCAGTGTCTCAGAGTCTCTGGGTGTCTGGGCCTCTGAGTCTCAATGTCTTAGTGTCTCAGGGTCACATGGTCTCAGGGCCTCTGAGTGTCTGTGTCTCAGTGTCTCAGGGCCTCTGGGTCTCAGGGTCTATGTGTCTCAGGGTCTCAGTGCCTCAGGTTCTCAGGGCCTCTGGGTCTCATTGTCTCAGTGTCTCAGGGCCTCTGGGTCTCTGTGTCTCAGGGTCTCAGGATCTCAGGGTCTCTGAGACTCAGTGTAAAAGTGTCTCAGGGTCTCAGGGCCTCTGGGTCTCTGGGTCTCAATTTCTCTGTGTCTCAGGGTCTCTGGGTCTCAGGGTCTCATGGTCTCTGGGTCTCTGTGTCTCAGGGTCTCAGGGTCTCTGGGTCTCTGTGTCTCAGGGTCTCAGCGCCTCTGGGTCACTGTCTCTCATGGTCTCAGGGCTTCTGGGTCTCAGGTTCTCAGTATCTCAGGGTCCCAGGGTCTCACTGCCTTTAGGTTCCAGGGTCTCAGGGTCTCTGGGTCTCTATGTCTCAGGGTCTCAGGGCCTCTGGGTCTCTGAGTCTCAGTGTCTCAGGGTCTCAGGGCCTCTGCGTTTCAGGGTCTCAGTGTCTCAGGGTCTCAGGGCCTCTGGGCCTCTGTGTCTCAGGGTCTCAGGGCCTCTGGGTCTCTGTGTCTCATTGACTCAGGGACTCTGGGTCTCTGTGTCTCAGGGTCTCTGTGTCTCAGGGTCTCAGGGCCTCTGGGTCTCTGAGTCTCAATGTCTCAGTGTCTCAGGGTCCTAGGGTCTCAGGGCTTCTGGGTGTCAGTGTCTCAGTGTATCAGGGTCTCAGGGCATCTGCGTCTCTGTGTCTCGGTCTCAAGGCCTCTGGGTCTCAGGGTCTGAGTGTCTCAGGTTCTCACGGCCTCTGGGTCTCAGGGTCTCCGTGTCTCAGGGTCTCAGGGCCTCTAGATCTCCGGGTCTCTGATTCTCAATGTCTCAGTGTTTCAGGGTCTCAGGGCCTCTGGGTCTCTGTGTCTCAGGGTCCCAGGGCCTCTGTGTGTCAGGGTCTCAGGACCTCTGGGTCTCAGGGTCTCTTGGTCTCAGGGTCTCAGTGTTTCAGGGACTCTGGGTCTCTGAGTCTCAATGTCTCAGTGTCTCATGGTCTCAGGGCTTCTGGGTCTCTGTGTCTCAGGGCTTCTGGGTCTCTGGGTCTCAGTGTCTAAGGGTCTCAGGGCCTCTGGGTTTCTGGGTCCCTGAGTCTCAATGTCTCAGTGTCTCAGGGTCTCAAGGCCTGTGGTTCTTAGTGTCTCAGGGTCTCAGGGCCTCTGGGTCTCTGGGTCTCAACGTCTCAGGGTCTCAGGGCCTCTGGGTTTCTGGGTCTCTGGGTATCTGAATCTCAATGTCTCAGTGTCTCAGGGTCTCAGGGTCTCAGGGCATCTGGGTCTCTGTGTCTCAGGGTCTCAGGGCCTCTGGGTCTCTGTGTCTCATTGTCTCAGGGTCTCAGGGCCTCTGGGTTTCAGGGTCTCAGTGTCTCAGGGCCTCTGGGTGTCAGGGTCTCAGTGTCTCAGGGCCTCAGGGCCTCTGAGTCTCAATGTCTCAGTGTCTCAGGGTCTCAGGGCCTCTGGGTCTCAGTGTTTCAGGGCCTCTGGGTCTCAGAGTCTCAATGTCTCAGTGTCTCATGGTCTCAGGGCTTCTGGGTCTCTGTGTCTCAGGGCCTCTGGGTCTCTGGGTCTCTGGGTCTCAGTGTCTAAGGGTCTCAGGGCCTCTGGGTTTCTGGGTCTCTGAGTCTCAACGTCTCAGTGTCTCAGGGTCTCAGGGTCTCAGGGCCTGTGGGTCTCAGTGTCTCAGGGTCTCAGGGCCTCTGGGTTTCTGAGTCTCAATGTCTCAGTGTCTCAGGGTCTCAGGGCCTGTGGGTCTCAGTGTCTCAGGGCCTCTGGGTCTCTGGGTCTCTGAGTCCCAGTGTCTCAGGGTCTCAGGGTCTCTGGGTCTCTGGGTCTCAATGTCTCAATGTCTCAGGGTCTCAGGGCCTGTGTGTCTCAGGGTCTCAGGGCCTCTGGGTGTCTGGGTCTCAATGTCTTAGGGTCTCATGGGCTCAGTGCCTCTAGGTCTCAGGGTCTCAGGGTCTCTGTGTCTCACTGTCTCAGGGTCTCAGGGCCTCTGGGTCACTATGTCTCAGGGTCTCAGGGCCTCTGGGTCTCAGGGTTTCAGTGTCTCAGGGTCTAAGGGTCTCTAGGTCTCAGGGTCTCAGGGCCTCTGGTTCTCTGTGTCTCAGGGTCTCAGGGTCTCAGGGCCTCTGGGTCTCAGTGCCTCAGGTCTCAGGGTCTCAGGATCTCTGTGTCTCAGGGACTCAGGGTCTCAGGGCCTCTGGGTCTCAGCGCCTCTGGGTCTCAGGGACTCAGGGTCCCAGTGTCTCAGAGTCTCAGAGTCTCAGGGTCTCAGGGCCTCTGGGTCTCTGTGTCTCAGGGTCTCAGGGTCTCAGGGCATCTGGGTCTCTGTGTCTCAGGGTCTCAGGGCCTCTGGGTTTCAGGTTCTCAGGATCTCAGGGTCTCAGGGCCTCTAGGTCTCAGGGTCTCAGTCCCTCAGGGTCTCTGGGTCTCTGTGTCTCAGGGTCTCAGGGTCTCAGGGCTTCTGGGTCTCTGTGTCTCAGGGCCTCTGGGTCTCTGGGTCTCTGGGTCTCAGTGTCTAAGGGTCTCAGGGCCTCTGGGTTTCTGGGTCTCTGAGTCTCAACGTCTCAGTGTCTCAGGGTCTCAGGGTCTCAGGGCCTGTGGGTCTCAGTGTCTCAGGGTCTCAGGGCCTCTGGGTTTCTGAGTCTCAATGTCTCAGTGTCTCAGGGTCTCAGGGCCTGTGGGTCTCAGTGTCTCAGGGCCTCTGGGTCTCTGGGTCTCTGAGTCCCAGTGTCTCAGGGTCTCAGGGTCTCTGGGTTTCTGGGTCTCTGGGTATCTGAATCTCAATGTCTCAGTGTCTCAGGGTCTCAGGGTCTCAGGGCATCTGGGTCTCTGTGTCTCAGGGTCTCAGGGCCTCTGGGCCTCTGTGTCTCATTGTCTCAGGGTCTCAGGGCCTCTGGGTTTCAGGGTCTCAGTGTCTCAGGGCCTCTGGGTGTCAGGGTCTCAGTGTCTCAGGGCCTCAGGGCCTCTGAGTCTCAATGTCTCAGTGTCTCAGGGTCTCAGGGCCTCTGGGTCTCAGTGTTTCAGGGCCTCTGGGTCTCAGAGTCTCAATGTCTCAGTGTCTCATGGTCTCAGGGCTTCTGGGTCTCTGTGTCTCAGGGCCTCTGGGTCTCTGGGTCTCTGGGTCTCAGTGTCTAAGGGTCTCAGGGCCTCTGGGTTTCTGGGTCTCTGAGTCTCAACGTCTCAGTGTCTCAGGGTCTCAGGGTCTCAGGGTCTCAGGGCCTGTGGGTCTCAGTGTCTCATGGTCTCAGGGCCTCTGGGTCTCTGGGTCTCTGAGTCCCAGTGTCTCAGGGTCTCAGGGTCTCTGGGTCTCTGGGTCTCAATGTCTCAATGTCTCAGGGTCTCAGGGCCTGTGTGTCTCAGGGTCTCAGGGCCTCTGGGTGTCTGGGTCTCAATGTCTTAGGGTCTCATGGGCTCAGTGCCTCTAGGTCTCAGGGTCTCAGGGTCTCTGTGTCTCACTGTCTCAGGGTCTCAGGGCCTCTGGGTCACTATGTCTCAGGGTCTCAGGGCCTCTGGGTCTCAGGGTTTCAGTGTCTCAGGGTCTAAGGGTCTCTAGGTCTCAGGGTCTCAGGGCCTCTGGTTCTCTGTGTCTCAGGGTCTCAGGGTCTCAGGGCCTCTGGGTCTCAGTGCCTCAGGTCTCAGGGTCTCAGGATCTCTGTGTCTCAGGGACTCAGGGTCTCAGGGCCTCTGGGTCTCAGCGCCTCTGGGTCTCAGGGACTCAGGGTCCCAGTGTCTCAGAGTCTCAGAGTCTCAGGGTCTCAGGGCCTCTGGGTCTCTGTGTCTCAGGGTCTCAGGGTCTCAGGGCATCTGGGTCTCTGTGTCTCAGGGTCTCAGGGCCTCTGGGTTTCAGGTTCTCAGGATCTCAGGGTCTCAGGGCCTCTAGGTCTCAGGGTCTCAGTCCCTCAGGGTCTCTGGGTCTCTGTGTCTCAGGGTCTCAGGGTCTCAGGGCCTCTGGATCTCTGGGTCTCTGAGTCTCAATGTCCCAGTGTCTCAGGGTCTCATGGCCTCTGGGCCTCAGGGTCTCTGTGTCTCAGGGTCTTAGGGCCTCAGGGCCTCAGGGCCTCTGGGTCCCAGGGTCTCAGGGTCTCAGGGCCTCTGGGTCTCTGTGTCTCTGAGTCTCAGTCTCTCAGGTTCTCAGGGCCTCTGGGTCTCTGGGTCTCAATTTCTCTGTGTCTCAGGGTCTCAGGGTCTCAGGGCCTCTGGGTCTCTACGTCTTAGGGTCTCAGGGCCTCTGGGATTCTGAGTCTCAATGTCTCAGTGTCTTAGTGTCTCAGGGTCTCAGGGCCGCTGGGTCTCAGGGTCTCAGTGTCTCAGGGTCTTAGGGTCTCAGGGCCTCTGGGTCTCAGTGTCTCAGGGTCTCTGGGACTCAGTGTCTCAGGGCCTCTGGGCCTCTGGGTCTCTGTGTCTCAGGGTCTCAGGGCCTCTGGGTCACTGTGTCTCAGGGTCTCAGGGCCTCTGGGTCTCAGGGCCTCTGGGTCTCAGGGTCTCAGTGTCTCAGGGTCTCAGGGTCTCTGGGTCTCTGTGTCTAAGGGTCTCAGGGCCTCTGGGTCTCTGGGCCTCTGTGTCTCTGTGTCTCAATTTCTCAGTGTCTCAGGGCCTCTTGGTCTCTGAGTCTCAATGTCTCAGTGTCTTAGGGCCTCTGGGTCTCTGGGTCTCTGAGTCTCAATGTCTCAGGTTCTCAGGGTCTCTGAGTCTCAGTGTCTCAGGGTCTCAGGGCCTCTGGGTCTCTGGGTCTCTGAGTCTCAATGTCTCAGTGTGTCAGGTTCTCAGGGTCTCAGGGCCTCTGGGTCTCAGGGTCTCAGTGTCTCAGGGTCTCAGGGCCTTTGGGTCTCAGGGTCTCAGTGTCTCAGGGTCTCAGGGCCTCCATGTCTCAGTGTCTCAGGGTCTCAGGGCCTCAGGGCTTCTGGGTCTCTGGGTCACAGGGCCTCTGGGTCTCTGGGTCACAGGGCCTCTGGGTCTCTGTGTCTCAGTGTCTCAGGGTCTCAGGGCCTCTGGGTCTCTGTGTGTCAATGTCTCAGCGTCTCAGGGTCTCAGGTTCTCAAGGCCTCTGTGTCTCTGAGTCTCAATGTCTATGTGTCTCAGTGTCTCAGGGTCTCAGGGCATCTGGATCTCTGTGTCTCATGTCCTCCTGGTCTCTGGGACTCAGAGGCTCAATGTCTCAGTGTCTCAGGGTCTCAGGGCTTCTGGGTCTCTGTGTCTCAGGGTCTCAGGGTCTCAGGGCGTCTGGGTCTCTGTGTCTCAGTGTCTCAGGGCCTCTGCGTCTCAGTGTCTCAGTGTCTCAGGGTCTCAGTGTCTCAGGGCCTCTGGGTCTCAGGGTCTCAGTGTCTCAGGGTCTCAGGGTCTCAGGGTCTCTGGGTCTCTGTGTCTCAGGGTCACAGGGCCTCTGGGTCTCAGGGGCTCAGTGTCTCAGGGTCTCAGGGCGTCTGGGTCTCTGTGTCTCAGGGTCTCAGGGCCTCTGGGTCTCAGGGTCTCAGTGTCTCAGGGCCTCAGTGTCTCATGGCCTCTGGGTCTCAGGGTCTCAGTGTCTCAGGGTCTCAGGGTCTCTGGGTCTCTGGGTCTCAGGGTTCAGGGCCTCTGGGTCTCTGGGTCTCTGGGGCTCAGTGTCTCAGGGTCTCAGGGTCTCAGGGCCTCTGGGTCTCTGAGTCTCAGTGTCTCAGGGTCTCAGGGTCTCTGGGTCTCTGTGTCTCAGGGTCTCAGGCCCTCTGGGTCTCTGTGTCTCAGGTTCTCAGGGTCTCAGGGTCTCTGGGTCTCTGTATCTCTGTGTCTCAGGGTCTCAGGGTCTCAGGGCCTCTGGGTCTCTGTGTCTCTGGTTCTCTGTGTCTCAGGGTCTCAGGTCCTCTGTGTCTCTGTGTCTCAGGGCCTCTGGGTCTCAGGATCTCTGAGTCTCAATGTCTCAGTGTCTCATGGTCTCAGGGCCTCTGTGTCTCTGTGTCTCAGGGCCTCTGGGTCTCTGTGTTCTAGTGTCTCAGGGTCTCAGGGTCTCAGGTTCTCACGGACTCTGGGTCTCAGGTTCGCAGGGTCTCAGGGCCTCTGGGTCTCAGTGTCTCAGGGTCTCAGGGTCTCTGTGTCTAAGGGTCTCAGGGCCTCTGGGTCTCTGGGACTCAGTGTCTCAGGGCCTCTGGGCATCTGGGTCTCTGTGTCTCAGGGTACAGGGCCTCTGGGTCACTGTGTCTCAGGGTCTCAGGGACTCTGGGTCTCTGTGTCTCAGGGCCTCTGGGTCTCTGTGTCTCAGGGTCTCTGTGTCTCAGGGTCTCCGGGCCTCTGGGTCTCTGTGTCTCAGGGTCTCAGGGCCTCTGGGTCTCTGTGTCTCAGGGTGTCCGGGTCTCCGGGCCTCTGGGTCTCTGTGTCTCAATTTCTCAGTGTCTCAGGGCCTCGTGGTCTCTGAGTCTCAACGTCTCAGTGTCTCAGTGTCTTAGGGCCTCTGGGTCTCTGGGTCTCTGAACTCAATGTCTCAGTATCTCAGGGTCTCAGGGTCTCTGGGTCTCTGGGTCTCAGTGTCTCAGTGTCTTAGGGCCTCTGAGTCTCTGGGTCTCTGAGTCTCAATGTCTCAGTTTCACAGGGTCTCAGGGCCTCAGGGTCTCTAAGTCTCAATGTCTCAGTGTCTCAGGTTCTCAGGGTCTCTGTGGCTCCCTCAGTGTCTCAGAGCCTCTGGGTCTCAATGTCTCAGTGTCTCAGGTTCTCATGGCCTCAGGGTCTCTAAGTCTCAATGTCTCAGTGTCTCAGGTTCTCAGGGTCTCTGAGTCTCAGTGTCTCAGGGTTTCAGGGCCTCTGGGTCTCTGTGTTCTAGTGTCTCAGGGTCTCAGGGTCTCAGGTTCTCACGGACTCTGGGTCTCAGGTTCGCAGGGTCTCAGGGCCTCTGGGTCTCAGTGTCTCAGGGTCTCAGGGTCTCTGTGTCTAAGGGTCTCAGGGCCTCTGGGTCTCTGGGACTCAGTGTCTCAGGGCCTCTGGGCATCTGGGTCTCTGTGTCTCAGGGTACAGGGCCTCTGGGTCACTGTGTCTCAGGGTCTCAGGGACTCTGGGTCTCTGTGTCTCAGGGCCTCTGGGTCTCTGTGTCTCAGGGTCTCTGTGTCTCAGGGTCTCCGGGCCTCTGGGTCTCTGTGTCTCAGGGTCTCAGGGCCTCTGGGTCTCTGTGTCTCAGGGTGTCCGGGTCTCCGGGCCTCTGGGTCTCTGTGTCTCAATTTCTCAGTGTCTCAGGGCCTCGTGGTCTCTGAGTCTCAACGTCTCAGTGTCTCAGTGTCTTAGGGCCTCTGGGTCTCTGGGTCTCTGAACTCAATGTCTCAGTATCTCAGGGTCTCAGGGTCTCTGGGTCTCTGGGTCTCAGTGTCTCAGTGTCTTAGGGCCTCTGAGTCTCTGGGTCTCTGAGTCTCAATGTCTCAGTTTCACAGGGTCTCAGGGCCTCAGGGTCTCTAAGTCTCAATGTCTCAGTGTCTCAGGTTCTCAGGGTCTCTGTGGCTCCCTCAGTGTCTCAGAGCCTCTGGGTCTCAATGTCTCAGTGTCTCAGGTTCTCATGGCCTCAGGGTCTCTAAGTCTCAATGTCTCAGTGTCTCAGGTTCTCAGGGTCTCTGAGTCTCAGTGTCTCAGGGTTTCAGGGCCTCTGGGTCTCTGGGTCTCTGAGTCTCAATGTCTCAGTATCTCAGGTTCTCAGGGTCTCAGGGCCTCTGGGTCTCAGGGTCTCAGTGTCTCAGGGTCTCAGGGCCTCCAGGCCTCCGTGTCTCAGGGTCTCAGGGCCTCAGGGCTTCTGGGTCTCTGGGTCACAGGGCCTCTGTGTCTCTGTGTCTCTGTGTCTCAGGGTCTCAGGGCCTCTGGGTCTCTGTGTCTCAATGTCTCAGCGTCTCAGGGTCTCAAGGCCTCTGTGTCTCTGAGTCTGAATGTCTAAGTGTCTCAGTGTCTCAGGGTCTCAGGGCATCTGGATCTCTGTGTCTCATGTCCTCCTGGTCTCTGGGACTCTCAGGCTCAATGTCTCAGTGTCTCAGGGCCTCAGGGCTTCTGAGTCTCTGTGTCTCAGGGTCTCAGGGTCTCAGGGCGTCTGGGTCTGTGTGTCTCAGGGTCTCAGTGCCTCAGGGTGTCAGGGCCTCTGGGTCTCTGTGTCTCTGGGTCTCAGGACCTCTGGGTCTCTGTGTCTCAGGGTCTCTGTGTCTCAGGGCCTCTGGATCTCTGTGTCTCAGGGTCTCAGGGCCTCTGGGCCTCTGTGGTTCTGAGTCTCAATGTCTCAGTGTCTCAGGGTCTCTGGGTCTTTGTGTCTCAGTGTCTCAGGACCTCTGGGTCTCAGGGTCTCAGTGTATCAGGGTCTCAGGGCCTCTGCGTCTCTGGGTCTCAATGACTCAGTGTCTCAGTGTCTCAGAGTCTCAGGGTCTCTGAGTCTCAATGTCTCAGTGTCTCAGTGTCACAGGGTCCCAGGGTCTCAGGGCCTCAGGGTGACTGTGTCTCAGGGTCTCAGGGTCTCAGGGCCTCTGGGTCTCTGTGTCTCAGGATCTCAGGACATCTGGGTCTCAGGGTCTCAGAGTATCAGGGTCTCAGGGCCTCTGCGTCTTGGGTCTCAATGTCTCAGTGTCTCAGTGTCTCAGGGTCTCAGGGTCTCAGGGCCTCTGGGTCTCTGTGTCTCAGGGCCACTGAGTCTCTGTGTCTCAGTGTCTCAGGGTCTCAGGACCTCTGGGTCTCTGTGTCTCAGTGTCTCAGGGTCTCTGGGTCTCAGGGCCTCTGGGTCTCATGGACTCAGGGTATCGGTGTCTCAGAGTCTCAGGGTCTCTGGGTCGCAGTCTCTCAGTGTCTCAGGGCCTCTGGGTCTCTGAGTCTCAGTGTCTCAGGACCTCTGGGTCTCAGTGTATCAGGGTCTCAGGGCCTTTGCGTCTCTGGGTCTCAATGTCACAGTGTCTCAGAGTCTCAGGGCTTCTGGGTGTCTGTGTCTCAGTGTCTCAGGGTCTCAGTGTCTCAGCGACTCTGGGTCTCTGTTTCTCAGGGTCTCTGTGTCTCAGGGTCTCAGTGTCTCTGTGTCTCAGGGTCTCTGTGTCTCAGGGTCTCAGGGACTCTGGGTCTCTGTGGCTCACTCAGTGTCTCAGGGCTTCTGGGCCTCAATGTCTCAGTGTCTCAGGTTCTCATGGCCTCTGGGTCTCTGTGCCTCAGTGTCTCAGGGTCTCAGGGCCTCTGGGTCTCTGTGCCTCAGTGTCTCAGTGTCTCAGGGACTCTGGGTCTCTGTTTCTCAGGGTCTCTGTGTCTCAGGGTCTCTGTGTCTCAGGGTCTCAGGGACTCTGGGTCTCTGTGCCTCAGTGTCCCAGGGTCTCAGTGCCTCTGGGTCTCAGGGTCTCAGTGTCTCAGGGTCTCACGGCCTCTGGATCTCAGGGTCTCAGTGTCTCAGGGTCTCAGGGTCTCTGGGTCTCTGTGTCTCAGGGTCTCAGGGACTCTGGGTCTCAGGGTCTCAGTGTCTCAGGGCCTCTGGGTCTCTGGGTCTCAGTGTCTCAGGGTCTCAGGGTCTCTGGGTCTCTGGGTCTCTGTGTCTCAATGTCTCAGTGTCTCAGGTTCTCAGGGTCTCTGAGTCTCAGTGTCTCAGGGTCCAGGGCCTCTGGGTCTCTGGGTCTCTGAGTCTCAATGTCTCAGTGTCTCAGGTTCTCAGGGTCACAGGGCCTCTGGGTCTCAGGGTCTCAGGGTCTCAGTGTCTCAGGGTCTCAGGGCCTCCAGGTCTCAGTGTCTCAGGGTCTCAGGGCCTCAGGGCTTCTGGGTCTCTGGGTCACAGGGCCTCTGGGTCTCTGTGTCTCAGTGTCTCAGGGTCTCCGGGCCTCTGGGTCTCTGTGTCTCAGTGTCTCAGCGTCTCAGGGTCTCAGGGTCTCAGGGCCTCTGTGTCTCTGAGTCTCAATGTCTAAGTGTCGCAGTGTCTCAGGGTCTCAGGGCATCTGGATCTCTGTGTCTCATGTCCTCCTGGTCTCTGGGACTCTGAGGCTCAATGTCTCTGTGTCTCAGGGTGTCGGGGCCTCTGGGTCTCTGTGTCTCAGGGTCTCAGGGTCTCTGTTTCTCAGGGTCTCTGTGTCTCAGGGTCTCAGGGCCTCTGGGTCTCAGGGCCTCTGGGTCTCTGGATCTCTGAGTCACAATGTCTCACTGCCTCTGGGTCTCTGTGTCTCACCGCTCTGGGTCTCTGTGTTCTAGTGTCTCAGGGTCTCAGGTTCTCAGGGCCCCTGGGTCTCAGGTTCTCTGGGTCTCAGGGCCTCTGGGTCCCAGGGTCTCAGTGTCTCAGGGTCTCAGGGTCTCTGGGTCTCTGGGACTCAGTGTCTCAGGGTCTCAGGGACTCTGGGTCTCTGTGTCTCAGGGTCACAGGGCCTCTGGGTCTCTGTGTCTCAGGGTCTCAGGGCCGCTGGGTCTCTGGGTCTCAGTGTCTCAGGGCCTCTGGGTCTCAGTGTCTCAGGGCCTCTGGGTCTCAGGGTCTCAGTGTCTCAGGGTCTCAGGGTCTCTGGGTCTCTGTGTCTCAGGGTCTCTGTGTCTCAGGGTCTCAGGGCCTCTGGGTCTCTGGGCCTCAGTGTCTCAGGGTCTCAGGGACTCTGGGTCTCTGTGTCTCAGGGTCTCTGGGTCTCTGGGACTCAGTGTCTCAGGGTCTCAGGGACTCTGGGTCTCTGTGTCTCAGGGTCTCAGGGCCTCTGGGTCTCTGTGTCTCAGGGTCTCAGGGCCTCTGGGTCTCTGGGTCTCTGAGTCTCAATGTCTCAGTGCCTCTGGGTCTCTGTGTCTCAGGGCCTCTGGGTCTCTGTGTTCTACTGTCTCAGGGTCTCAGGGTCTCAGGTTCTCAGGGCCTCTGGGTCTCAGGTTCTCAGGTTCTCAGGGCCTCAGGGTCACAGGGTCTCAGTGTCTCAGGGTCCCTGGGTCTTTGGGTCTCTGTGTCTCATGGTCTCAGGGCCTCTGGGTCTCTGGGACTCAGTGTCTCAGGGTCTCAGGGACTCTGGGTCTCTGTGTCTCAGGGTCTCAGGGCCTCTGGGTCTCTGTGTCTCAGGGTCTCAAGGCCTCTGGGTCTCTGGGTCTCTGTGTCTAAGGGTCTCAGGGCCTCTGGGTCTCAGGGTCTCAGGGTCTCTGGGTCTCTGTGTCTCAGGGTTTCTGGGTCTCTGGGACTCAGTGTCTCAGGGTCTCAGGGACTCTGGGTCTCTGTGTCTCAGGGTCTCAGGGCCTCTGCGTCTCAGGGTCTCAGTGTCTCAGGGTCTCAGGGTCTCTGGGTCTCTGTGTCTCAGGGTCTCTGTGTCTCTGGGTCTCAGGGCCTCTGGGTCTCTGGGCCTCAGTGTCTCAGGGCCTCTGGGTCTCTGGGTCTCTGAGTCTCAATGTCTCAGTGCCTCTGGGTCTCTGTGTCTCAGGGCCTCTGGGTCTCTGTGTTCTACTGTCTCAGGGTCTCAGGGTCTCAGGGTCTCAGGTTCTCAGGGCCTCTGGGTCTCATGTTCTCAGGGTCTCAGGGCCTCAGGGTCACAGGGTCTCAGTGTCTCAGGGTCTGAGGGTCTCTGGGTCTCTGTGTCTCAGGGTCTCAGGGCCTCTGGGACTCTGTGTCTCAGGGTCTCAGGGTCTCTGTGTCTCAGGGTCTCAGGGTCTCTGTGTCTCAGGGTCTCAGGGCCTCTGGGTCTTTGTGCCTCAGTGTCTCAGTGTCTCAGGGACTCTGGGTCTCTGTTTCTCAGGGTCTCTGTGTCTCAGGGTCTCAGGGCCTCTTGGCTCACTCAGTGTCTCAGGGCTTCTGGGTCTCAATGTCTCAGTGTCTCAGGTTCTCATGGCCTCTGGGTCTCTGTGTCTCAGTGTCTCAGGGTCTCAGTGCCTCTGGGTCTCAGGGTCTCAATGTCTCTGTGCCTCAGGGTCTCATGGCCTCTGGGTCTCAGAGTCTCAGTGTCTCAGGGTCTCAGGGTCTCTGGGTCTCTGTGTCTCAGGGTCCCAGTGACTCTGGGTCTCAGGGTCTCAGTGTCTCAGG
Organism: Carcharhinus amblyrhynchos; assembly: GCF_965287045.1. Taxonomy (NCBI): domain Eukaryota; kingdom Metazoa; phylum Chordata; class Chondrichthyes; order Carcharhiniformes; family Carcharhinidae; genus Carcharhinus; species Carcharhinus amblyrhynchos. The sequence goes on from NW_027649863.1 coordinate 30,847, forward strand.
GCTTCTGGGTCTCTGGGTCTCAGTGTCTCAGGGTCTCTGGGTATCTGGGTCTCTGTGTCTCAATGTCTCAGTGTCTCAGGTTCTCAGGGTCACAGGGCCTCTGGGTCTCAGGGTCTCAGGGTCTCAGTGTCTCAGGGTCTCAAGGCCTCCAGGTCTCAGTGTCTCAGGGTCTCAGGGCTTCTGGGTCTCTGGGTCACAGGGCCTCTGGGTCTCTGTGTCTCAGTGTCTCAGGGTCTCCGGGCCTCTGGGTCTCTGTGTCTCAATGTCTCAGCGTCTCAGGGTCTCAGGGTCTCAGGGCATCTGGATCACTGTGTCTCATGTCCTCCTGGTCTCTGGGACTCTGAGGCTCAATGTCTCAGTGTCTCAGGGTCTCAGGGCTTCTGGGTCTCAGTGTCTCAGGGTCTCAGGGCGTCTGGGTCTCTGTGTCTCAGTGTCTCAGGGCCTCTGCGTCTCAGGGTCTCAGTGTCTCAGGGTCTCAGTGTCTCAGGGCGTCTGGGTCTCAGGGTCTCAGGGTCTCAGGGCCTCTGGGTCGCTGTGTCTCAGGGACTCTGGGTCTCTGTGTCTCAGTGTCTCAGGGTCTCAGGGTCTCTGTGTCTCTGTGTCTCAGGGTCTCAGGGCCTCTGGGTCTCTGTGTCTCAGGGTCTCTGGGTCTCTGGGCCTCTGGGTCTCTGAGTCTCAATGTCTCAGTGTCTCAGGGTCTTAGGGCCTCTGGGTCTCTGGGTCTCAGTGTCTCAGTGTCTTAGGGCGTCTTGGTCTCTGGCGCTCTGAACGCAATATCTCAGTGTCTCAGGGCCTCAGGGTCTCTGGGTCTCTGGGTCTCAATGTCTCAGTGTCACAGGGTCTCAGGGCCTCTGTGTCTCACTCAGTGTCTCAGGGCCTCTGGGTCTCAATGTCTCAGTGTCTCAGGTTCTCATGGCCTCTGGGTCTCTGTGTCTCAGTGTCTCACGGTCTCAGGGCCTCTGGGTCTCAGGGTCTCAGTGTCTCAGGGCCTCAGGGCCACTGGGTCTCAGGGTCTCAGGGTCTCAGGGCCTCTGGGTCTCTGTGTCTCAGGGTCTCAGGGTCTCAGGCCTCTGGGTTTCAGGGTCTCAGTGCCTCAGGGCCTGTCGGTCTCAGTGTTTCAGTCTCTCAGGGTCTCAGGGCCTCTGCGTCTCTGGGTCTCAATGTCTCAGGGTCTCATGGGCTCAGTGCCTCTAGGTCTGAGGGCCTCAGGGTCTCTGTGTCTCATTGTCTCAGGGTCTCAGGGCCCTTGGGTCACTGTGTCTCAGGGTCTCAGGGCCTCTGGCTCTCAGGGTCTCAGTGCCTCAGGGTCTCAGGATCTCATGGTCTCTGGGTCTCAGGGCCTCTCTGTGTCTGGGTCTCAGTGTCTCAGGGGCTCCGGGCCTCTGGGTCTCAGTGACTCAGGGACTCAGGGTCTCAGGGCCTCTGGGTCTCTGGGTCTCTGAGTCTCAATGTTTCAGTGTCTCAGGGTCTCAGGTCCTCTGGGTTTCAGGGTCTCAGTGCCTCAGGGTCTCTGGGTCTCAGTGTCTCAGGGCCTCAGGGCCTCTGAGTCTCAATGTCTCAGTGTCTCAGGGCCTCTGGGTCTCTGTGTCTCAGGGCCTCTGGGTCTCTGTGTCTCTGTGTCTCAGTGTCTCAGGGTCTCAGGGCCTCTGGGTCGCAGGGTCTCAGGGCCTCTGGGTTTCTGGGTCTCTGAGTCTCAATGTCTCAGTGTCTCAGGGTCTCAGGGTCTCAGGGCCTGTGGTTCTCAGTGTCTCAGGGTCTCAGGGCCTCTAGGTCTCTGGGTCTCAGTGTCTCAGGGTCTCAGGGCCTCTGCGTTTCTGGGTCTCTGGGTATCTGAGTCTCAATGTCTCAGTGTCTCAGGGTCTCAGGGCCTCTGGGTCTCTGGGTCTCAGTGTCTCAGGGTCTCAGGGCCTCTGCGTTTCTGGGTCTCTGGGTATCTGAGTCTCAATGTCTCATTGTCTCAGGGTCTCAGGGCCTCTGGGTTTCAGGGTCTCAGTGTCTCAGGGTCTCAGGGTCTCAGGGCCTCTGAGTCTCAATGTCTCAGTGTCTCAGGGTCTCAGGGCCTCTGGGTCTCAGTGTTTCAGGGTCTCTGGGTCTCTGAGTCTCAATGTCTCAGTGTCACAGGGTCTCAGGGCCTCTGTGTCTCACTCAGTGTCTCAGGGCCTCTGGGTCTCAATGTCTCAGTGTCTCAGGTTCTCATGGCCTCTGGGTCTCTGTGTCTCAGTGTCTCAGGCCCTCTGGGTCTCTGTGTCTCAGTGTCTCAGGGTCTCAGGGCCTCTGGGTCACAGGGTCTCAGTGTCTCAGGGTCTCAGTGTCTCAGGGCCTCTGTGTCTCAGGGTCTCAGTGTCTCAGGGTCTCCGGGCCTCTGCGTCTCTGGGTCTCTGAGTCTCAATGTCTCTGTGTCTCACGTTCTCAGGGTCTCTGAGTCTCAATGTCTCAGTGTCTCAGGTTCTCAGGGTCTCAGGGCCTCTGCGTCTCAGGGTCTCAGTGTCTCAGGGTCTCAGGGCCTCCAGGTCTCAGTGTCTCAGGTTCTCAGGGCCTCAGGGCTTCTGGGTCTCTGGGTCACAGGGCCTCTGCGTCTCTGTGTCTCAATGTCTAAGTGTCTCAGTGTCTCAATGTCTCAGTGTCTCAGGGTCTCAGGGCTTCTGGGTCTCTGTGTCTCAGGGTCTCAGGGCGTCTGGGTCTCTGTGTCTCAGTCTCTCAGGGCCTCTGCATCTCAGGGTCTCAGTGTCTCAGGGTCTCAGTGTCTCAGGGCCTCTGGGTCTCAGGGTCTCAGTGTCTCAGGGTCTCAGGGTCTCTAGGTCTCAGGGTCTCAGTGCCTCAGGGTCTCAGGGTCTCAGGGCCTCTGGGTCTCTGAGTCTCAGTGTCTCAGGGCCTCTGGGTCTCTGTGCTCAGGGTCTCGGGGCCTCTGGGTCTCTGTGTCTCAGGTTCTCAGGGTCTCAGGGTCTCTGGGTCTCTGTGTCTCAGTGTCTCAGGGTCTCAGGGCCTCTGGGTCTCTGTGTCTCAGGTTCTCAGGGTCTCAGGGTCTCTGGGCCTCTGGGTCTCTGTGTCTCAGGGTCTCAGGTTTTCTGGGCCTCTGGGTCCCTGTGTCTCAGGTTCTCGGGGTCTCAGGGTCTCTTGGTATCTCTGTCTCAGGGTCTCAGGGTCTCTGGGCCTCTGGGTGTCTGAGTCTCAATGTCTCATTGTCTCAGGGTCTTTGGGCATCTGGGTCTCTGGGTCTCAGTGTCTCAGGGTCTCAGGGACTCTGGGTCTCAGAGTCTCAGTGTCTCAGGGCCTCTGGGTCTCTGGGTCTCAGTGTCTCAGGGTCTCTGGGCCTCTGGGTCTCTGTGTCTCAGGGTCTCAGGGCCTCTGGGTCTCTGTGTCTCACGGTCTCTGTATCTCAGGGTCTCAGGGCCTCTGGGTGTCTGGGTCTCAGTGTCTCAGGGTCTCAGGGACTCTGGGTCTCTGTGTCTCAGGGTCTCAGGGCCTCTGGGTCTCTGGGTCTCAGTGTCTCAGGGTCTCTGGGCCTCTGGGTCTCTGTATCTCAGGGTCTCAGGGCCTCTGGGTCTCTGGGTCTCAGTGTCTCAGGGTCTCAGGGACTCTGGGTCTCTGTGTCTCAGGGTCGCTGTGTCTCAGGGTCTCAGGTCCTCTGGGTCTCTGTGTCTCAGGGTCTCAGGGCCTCTGGGCCTCAGGATCTCTGAGTCTCAGTGTCTCAGTGTCTCAGTGTCTCAGGGTCTCAGGGCCTCTGGGTCTCAGTGTCTCAGGGTCTCAGAGACTCTGGGTCTCAGAGTCTCAGTGTCTCAGGGCCTCTGGGTCTCTGGGTCTCAGTGTCTCAGGGTCTCCGGGCCACTGGGTCTCTGTGTCTCAGGGTCTCAGGGCCTCTGGGTCTCTGTGTCTCAGGGTCTCTGTATCTCAGGGTCTCAGGGCCTCTGGGTCTCTGGGTCTCTGTGTCTCAGGGTCTCTGTGTCTCAGGGTCTCAGGTCCTCTGGGTCTCAGTGTCTCATGGTCTCAGGGCCTCTGGGTCTCTGTGTCTCAGGGCCTCTGGGTCTCTGTGTTCTAGTGTCTCAGGGTCTCAGGGTCTCAGGTTTGCAGGGCCTCTGGGTCTCAGGTTCTCAGGGTCTCAGGGCCTCTGGGTCTCAGTGTCTCAGGGCCTCTGGGTCTCTGTGTCTCAGGGTCTCACGGCCTCTGGGTCTCAGTGTCTCAGGTTCTCAGGGTCTCAGGGCCTCTGGGTCTCAGGGTCTCAGTGTCTCAGGTTCTCAGGGTCTCTGGGTCTCTGTGTCTAAGGGTCTCAGGGCCTCTGGGTCTCTGTGTCTCTGTGTCTCAATTTCTCAGTGTCTCAGTGTCTCAGTGTCTCAGGGCCTCTGGGTCTCTTTGTCTCAGGGTCTCAGGGCCTTTGGGTCTCTGGGTCTCAATGTCTCAATGTCTCAGTGTCTCAGTGTCTCAGGGCCTCAGGGTCTCAGGGTCTCAGTGTCTCAGGGTCTCAGGGTCTCATGGCCTCTGGGTCTCTGGGTCTCTGAGTCTCAATGTCTCAGTGTCTGATGTCTCAGGGTCTCAAGGACTCTGAGTCTCAGTGTCTCAGGGTCTCAGGGCCTCTGGGTCTCTCTGTCTCTGAGTCTCAATGTCTCAGTGTCTCAGGGTCTCAGGGCCTCTGGGTCTCTGATTCTCAGTGTCTCAGGGTCTCAGGGCCTCTGGGTCTCAGGGTCTCAGGGTCTCTGGGTCTCGGTGTCTAAGGGTCTCAGGGCCTCTGGGTCTCTGGGACTCAGTGTCTCAGGGACTCTGGGTCTCTGTGTCTCAGGGTCTCAGGGCCTCTGGGTCTCTGTGTCTCAGGGTCTCAGGGTCTCCGGGCCTCTGGGTCTCTGTGTCTCTGTGTCTCAATTTCTCAGTGTCTCAGTGCCTCAGGGCCTCTTGGTCTCTGAGTCTCAATGTCTCAGTGTCTCAGGGTCTCAGGGCCTCTGGGTCTCTGGGTCTCAGTGTCTCAGTGTCTTAGGGCCTCTGGGTCTCTGGGTCTCTGAACTCAATGTCTCAGTATCTCTGGGTCTCAGGGTCTCAGTGTCTCAGGGTCTCAGTGTCTCAGGGCCTCTGGGTCTCAGGGTCTCAGTGTCTCAGGGTCTCAGTGTCTCAGGGCCTCTGGGTCTCAGGGTCTCAGTGCCTCAGGGTCTCAGGGTCTCTGGGTCTCTGTGTCTCAGGGTCTCAGGGCCTCTGGGTCTCTGGGGCTCAGTGTCTCAGGGTCTCAGGGTCTCAGGGTCTCAGGGCCTCTGGGTCCCTGGGTCTCTGAGTCTCAATGTCTCAGTGTCTCAGGGTCTCTTGGCCTCTGAGTCTCAATGTCTCAGTGTCTCAGGGCCTATGGGTGTCTGTGTCTCTGTGTTTCAGGGTCTCAGGGCCTCTGGGTCTCTTTGTCTCAGGGTCTCAGAGTCTCAGGGCCTTTGGGTCTCTGGGTCTCAATGTCTCAATGTCTCAGTGTATCAGGGTTTCAGGGTCTCAGGGCGTCTGGGTCTCAATGTCTCAGTGTCTGAGTGTCTCAGGGTCTCAAGGCCTCTGAGTCTCAGTGTCTCAGTGTCTGAGGGTCTCAGGGCCTCTGGGTCTATGTGTCTCAGGTTCTCAGGGTCTCAGGGTCTCAGGGCCTCTGGGTCTCTGTGTCTCAGGGTCTCTGCGTCTCAGGGTCTCAAGGCCTCTGGGTCTCTGTGTCAGGGTCTCAGGGCCTCTGGGTCTCTGTGTCTCAGGGTCTCAGGGTCTCCGGGCCTCTGGGTCTCTGTGTCTCTGTGTCTCAATTTCTCAGTGTCTCAGTGCCTCAGGGCCTCTTGGTCTCTGAGTCTCAATGTCTCAGTGTCTCAGGGTCTCAGGGCCTCTGGGTCTCTGGGTCTCAGTGTCTCAGTGTCTTAGGGCCTCTGGGTCTCTGGGTCTCTGAACTCAATGTCTCAGTATCTCTGGGTCTCAGGATCTCTGGGTCTCTGGGTCTCAGTGTTTCAGGGTCTCAGGGACTCTGGGTCTCAGGGTCTCAGTGTCTCAGGGCCTCTGGGTCTCTGGGTCTCAGTGTCTCAGGGTCTCAGGGTCTCAGTGTCTCAGGGTCTCAGTGTCTCAGGGCCTCTGGGTCTCAGGGTCTCAGTGTCTCAGGGTCTCAGGGTCTCTGGGTCTCTGTGTCTCAGTGTCTCAGGGCCTCTGGGTCTCTGTGTCTCAGTGTCTCAGGGTCTCAGGGTCTCAGGGCCTCTGGGTCCCTGGGTCTCTGAGTCTCAATGTCTCAGTGTCTCAGGGTCTCTTGGCCTCTGAGTCTCAATGTCTCAGTGTCTCAGGGCCTCTGGGTGTCTGTGTCTCAGTGTTTCAGGGTCTCAGGGCCTCTGGGTCTCTTTGTCTCAGGGTCTCAGAGTCTCAGGGCCTTTGGGTCTCTGGGTCTCAATGTCTCAATGTCTCAGTGTCTCAGGGTTTCAGGGTCTCAGGGCCTCTGGGTCTCAATGTCTCAGTGTCTGAGTGTCTCAGGGTCTCAAGGCCTCTGAGTCTCAGTGTCTCAGTGTCTCAGGGTCTCAGGGCCTCTGGGTCTATGTGTCTCAGGTTCTCAGGGTCTCAGGGCCTCTGGGCCTCTGGGTCTCTGAGTCTCAATGTCTCAGTGTCTCAGGGTCTCAGGGCCTCTGGGTCTCTTTGTCTCAGGGTCTCAGGGCCTCAGGGCCTTTGGGTCTCTGGGTCTCAATTTCTCAATGTCTCAGTGTCTCAGGGTCTCAGGGCCTCTGGGTCTATGTGTCTCAGGTTCTCAGGGTCTCAGGGCCTCTGGGCCTCTGGGTCTCTGAGTCTCAATGTCTCAGTGTCTCAGGGCCTCAGGGTCTCAGTGTCTCAGGGTCTCAGGGCCTCAGGGTCTCAGGGTCTCAGTGTCTCAGGGTCTCAGGGTCTCATGGCCTCTGGGTCTCTGGGTCTCTGAGTCTCAATGTCTCAGTGTCTGATGTCTCAGGGTCTCAAGGCCTCTGAGTCTCAGTGTCTCAGGGTCTCATGGCCTCTGGGTCTCTGGGTCTCTGAGTCTCAATGTCTCAGTGTCTGATGTCTCAGGGTCTCAAGGCCTCTGATTCTCAGTGTCTCAGGGTCTCAGGGCCTCTGGGTCTCAGGGTCTCAGGGTCTCTGGGTCTCTGTGTCTAAGGGTCTCAGGGCCTCTGGGTCTCTGGGACTCAGTGTCTCAGGGTGTCAGGGAATCTGTGTCTCTGTGTCTCAGGGTCTCAGGGCCTCTGGGTCTCTGAGTCTCAATGTCTCAGTGTCTGATGTGTCAGGGTCTCAAGGCCTCTGAGTCTCAGTGTCTCAGGGTCTCAGGGCCTCAGGGACTCAGTGTCTCAGGGTCTCAGGGACTCTGGGTCTCTGTGTCTCAGGGTCTCAGGGCCTCTGGGTCTCTGTGTCTCAGGGTCTCTGTGTCTCAGGGTCTCAGGGCCTCTGGGTCTCAGGATCTCAGGGTCTCAGGGCCTCTGGGTCTCTGTGTCTCAGGGTCTCAGGGTCTCCGGGCCTCTGGGTCTCTGTGTCTCTGTGTCTCAATTTCTCAGTGTCTCAGTGCCTCAGGGCCTCTTGGTCTCTGAGTCTCAATGTCTCAGTGTCTCAGGGTCTCAGGGCCTCTGGGTCTCTGGGTCTCAGTGTCTCAGGGTCTCAGGGACTCTGGGTCTCAGGGTCTCAGTGTCTCAGGGCTTCTGGGTCTCTGGGACACAGTGTCTCAGGGTCTCAGGGTCTCAGTGTCTCAGGGTCTCAGTGTCTCAGGGCCTCTGGGTCTCTGTGTCTCAGGGTCTCAGGGCCTCTGGGTCTCTGGGGCTCAGTGTCTCAGGGTCTCAGGGTCTCAGGGCCTCTGGGTCCCTGGGTCTCTGAGTCTCAATGTCTCAGTGTCTCAGGGTCTCTTGGCCTCTGAGTCTCAATGTCTCAATGTCTCAGGGCCTCTGGGTGTCTGTGTCTCAGTGTTTCAGGGTCTCAGGGTCTCACGGCCTCTGGGTCTCTGGGTCTCTGAGTCTCAATGTCTCAGTGTCACAGGGTCTCAGGGCCTCTGTGTCTCACTCATTGTCTCAGGGCCTCTGGGTCTCAATGTCTCAGTGTCTCAGGTTCTCATGGCCTCTGGGTCTCTGTGTCTCAGTGTCTCAGGGCCTCTGGGTCTCTGTGTCTCAGTGTCTCAGGGTCTCAGGGCCTCTGGGTCTCAGGGTCTCAGTGTCTCAGGGTCTCAGGGTCTCACGGCCTCTGGGTCTCAGGGTCTCAGTGTCTCAGGGTCTCAGGGACTCTGGGTCTCAGGGTCTCAGTGTCTCAGGGCCTCTGGGTCTCTGGGTCTCAGTGTCTCAGGGTCTCAGGGTCTCCGGGCCTCTGGGTCTCTGGGTCTCTGAGTCTCAATGTCTCAGTGTCTCACGTTCTCAGGGTCTCTGAGTCTCAGGGTCTCAGGGTCTCAGGGCCTCTGGGTCTCTGGGTCTCTGAGTCTCAATGTCTCAGTGTCTCAGGGTCTCTTGGCCTCTGAGTCTCAATGTCTCAGTGTCTCAGGGCCTCTGGGTGTCTGTGTCTCAGGGTCTCAGAGTCTCAGGGCCTTTGGGTCTCTGGGTCTCAATGTCTCAATGTCTCAGTGTCTCAGGGTTTCAGGGTCTCAGGGCGTCTGGGTCTCAAAGTCTCAGTGTCTGAGTGTCTCAGGGTCTCAAGGCCTCTGAGTCTCAGTGTCTCAGTGTCTCAGTGCCTCAGGGTCTCAGGGCCTCTGGGTCTATGTATCTCAGGTTCTCAGGGTCTCAGGGCCTCTGGGTCTCTGGGTCTCAGTGTCTCTGGGTCTCAGGGCCTCTGGGTCTCAGGGTCTCAGTGTCTCAGGGTCTCAGGGCCTCTGGGTCTCTGTGTCTCAGTGTCTCAGGGTCTCAGGGCCTCTGGGTCTCAGGGTCTCAGTGTCTCTGGGTCTCAGGGTCTCACGGCCTCTGGGTCTCTGGGTCTCTGAGTCTCAATGTCTCAGTGTCACAGGGTCTCAGGGCCTCTGTGTCACACTAAGTGTCTCAGGGCCTCTGGGTCTCAATGTCTCAGTGTCACAGGGTCTCAGGGCCTCTGTGTCTCACTCAGTGTCTCAGGGCCTCTGGGTCTCAATGTCTCAGTGTCTCAGGTTCTCATGGCCTCTGGGTCTCTGTGTCTCAGTGTCTCACGGTCTCAGGGCCTCTGGGTCTCAGGGTCTCAGTGTCTCAGGGCCTCAGGGCCACTGGGTCTCAGGGTCTCAGGGTCTCAGGGCCTCTGGGTCTCTGTGTCTCAGGGTCTCAGGGTCTCAGGCCTCTGGGTTTCAGGGTCTCAGTGCCTCAGGGCCTGTCGGTCTCAGTGTTTCAGTCTCTCAGGGTCTCAGGGCCTCTGCGTCTCTGGGTCTCAATGTCTCAGGGTCTCATGGGCTCAGTGCCTCTAGGTCTGAGGGCCTCAGGGTCTCTGTGTCTCATTGTCTCAGGGTCTCAGGGCCCTTGGGTCACTGTGTCTCAGGGTCTCAGGGCCTCTGGCTCTCAGGGTCTCAGTGCCTCAGGGTCTCAGGATCTCATGGTCTCTGGGTCTCAGGGCCTCTCTGTGTCTGGGTCTCAATGTCTCAGGGGCTCCGGGCCTCTGGGTCTCAGTGACTCAGGGACTCAGGGTCTCAGGGCCTCTGGGTCTCTGGGTCTCTGAGTCTCAATGTTTCAGTGTCTCAGGGTCTCAGGTCCTCTGGGTTTCAGGGTCTCAGTGCCTCAGGGTCTCTGGGTCTCAGTGTCTCAGGGCCTCAGGGCCTCTGAGTCTCAATGTCTCAGTGTCTCAGGGCCTCTGGGTCTCTGTGTCTCAGGGCCTCTGGGTCTCTGTGTCTCTGTGTCTCAGTGTCTCAGGGTCTCAGGGCCTCTGGGTCGCAGGGTCTCAGGGCCTCTGGGTTTCTGGGTCTCTGAGTCTCAATGTCTCAGTGTCTCAGGGTCTCAGGGTCTCAGGGCCTGTGGTTCTCAGTGTCTCAGGGTCTCAGGGCCTCTAGGTCTCTGGGTCTCAGTGTCTCAGGGTCTCAGGGCCTCTGCGTTTCTGGGTCTCTGGGTATCTGAGTCTCAATGTCTCAGTGTCTCAGGGTCTCAGGGCCTCTGGGTCTCTGTGTCTCATTGTCTCAGGGTCTCAGGGCCTCTGGGTTTCAGGGTCTCAGTGTCTCAGGGTCTCAGGGTCTCAGGGCCTCTGAGTCTCAATGTCTCAGTGCCTCAGGGTCTCAGGGCCTCTGGGTCTCAGTGTTTCAGGGTCTCTGGGTCTCTGAGTCTCAATGTCTCAGTGTCACAGGGTCTCAGGGCCTCTGTGTCTCACTCAGTGTCTCAGGGCCTCTGGGTCTCAATGTCTCAGTGTCTCAGGTTCTCATGGCCTCTGGGTCTCAGTGTTTCAGGGTCTCTGGGTATCTGAGTCTCAATGTCTCAGTGTCTCAGGGTCTCAGGGCCTCTGGGTCTCTGTGTCTCATTGTCTCAGGGTCTCAGGGCCTCTGGGTTTCAGGGTCTCAGTATCTCAGGGTCTCAGGGTCTCAGGGCCTCTGAGTCTCAATGTCTCAGTGCCTCAGGGTCTCAGGGCCTCTGGGTCTCAGTGTTTCAGTGTCTCTGGGTCTCTGAGTCTCAATGTCTCAGTGTCACAGGCTCTCAGGGCCTCTGTGTCTCACTCAGTGTCTCAGGGCCTCTGGGTCTCAATGTCTCTGTGTCTCAGGTTCTCATGGCCTCTGGGTCTCTGTGTCTCAGTGTCTCAGGCCCTCTGGGTCTCTGTGTCTCAGTGTCTCAGGGTCTCAGGGCCTCTGGGTCACAGGGTCTCAGTGTCTCAGGGTCTCAGTGTCTCAGGGCCTCTGTGTCTCAGGGTCTCAGTGTCTCAGGGTCTCCGAGCCTCTGCGTCTCTGGGTCTCTGAGTCTCAATGTCTCTGTGTCTCACGTTCTCAGGGTCTCTGAGTCTCAGTGTCTCAGGGTCTCAGGGCCTCTGGGTCTCTGGGTCTCTGAGTCTCAATGTCTCAGTGTCTCAGGTTCTCAGGGTCTCAGGGCCTCTGGGTCTCAGGGTCTCTGTGTCTCAGGGTCTCAGGGCCTCCAGGTCTCAGTGTCTCAGGTTCTCAGGGCCTCAGGGCTTCTGGGTCTCTGGGTCACAGGGCCTCTGCGTCTCTGTGTCTCAATGTCTAAGTGTCTCAGTGTCTCAATGTCTCAGTGTCTCAGGGTCTCAGGGCTTCTGGGTCTCTGTGTCTCAGGGTCTCAGGGCGTCTGGGTCTCTGTGTCTCAGTCTCTCAGGGCCTCTGCATCTCAGGGTCTCAGTGTCTCAGGGTCTCAGTGTCTCAGGGCCTCTGGGTCTCAGGGTCTCAGTGTCTCAGGGTCTCAGGGTCTCTAGGTCTCAGGGTCTCAGTGCCTCAGGGTCTCAGGGTCTCAGGGCCTCTGGGTCTCTGAGTCTCAGTGTCTCAGGGCCTCTGGGTCTCTGTGCTCAGGGTCTCGGGGCCTCTGGGTCTCAGTGTCTCAGGGTCTCAGGGCCTCTGGGTCTCTGTGTCTCAGGTTCTCAGGGTCTCAGGGTCTCTGGGCCTCTGGGTCTCTGTGTCTCAGGGTCTCAGGTTTTCTGGGCCTCTGGGTCCCTGTGTCTCAGGTTCTCGGGGTCTCAGGGTCTCTTGGTATCTGTGTCTCAGGGTCTCAGGGTCTCTGGGCCTCTGGGTCTCTGAGTCTCAATGTCTCATTGTCTCAGGGTCTTAGGGCATCTGGGTCTCTGGGTCTCAGTGTCTCAGGGTCTCAGGGACTCTGGGTCTCAGAGTCTCAGTGTCTCAGGGCCTCTGGGTCTCTGGGTCTCAGTGTCTCAGGGTCTCTGGGCCTCTGGGTCTCTGTGTCTCAGGGTCTCAGGGCCTCTGGGTCTCTGTGTCTCACGGTCTCTGTATCTCAGGGTCTCAGGGCCTCTGGGTGTCTGGGTCTCAGTGTCTCAGGGTCTCAGGGACTCTGGGTCTCTGTGTCTCAGGGTCTCAGGGCCTCTGGGTCTCTGGGTCTCAGTGTCTCAGGGTCTCTGGGCCTCTGGGTCTCTGTATCTCAGGGTCTCAGGGCCTCTGGGTCTCTGGGTCTCAGTGTCTCAGGGTCTCAGGGACTCTGGGTCTCTGTGTCTCAGGGTCGCTGTGTCTCAGGGTCTCAGGTCCTCTGGGTCTCTGTGTCTCAGGGTCTCAGGGCCTCTGGGCCTCAGGATCTCTGAGTCTCAGTGTCTCAGTGTCTCAGTGTCTCAGTGTCTCAGGGTCTCAGGGCCTCTGGGTCTCTGAGTCTCAGTGTCTCAGGGTCTCAGGGTCTCTGGGTCTCTGTGTCTCAGGGTCTCAGGCCCTCTGGGTCTCTGTGTCTCAGGTTCTCAGGGTCTCAGGGTCTCTGGGTCTCTGTATCTCTGTGTCTCAGGGTCTCAGGGTCTCAGGGTCTCAGGGCCTTTGGGTCTCTGTGTCTCAGGTTCTCAGGGTCTCAGGGTCTCTGGGCCTCTGGGTCTCTGTGTCTCAGGGTCTCAGGGCCTCTGGGTCTCTGTGTCTCTGGTTCTCTGTGTCTCAGGGTCTCAGGTCCTCTGGGTCTCTGTGTCTCAGGGTCTCAGGGCCTCTGGGTCTCTGTGTCTCTGGTTCTCTGTGTCTCAGGGTCTCAGGTCCTCTGGGTCTCTGTGTCTCAGGGTCTCAGGGCCTCTGGGTCTCAGGATCTCTGAGTCTCAATGTCTCAGTGTCTCATGGTCTCAGGGCCTCTGTGTCTCTGTGTCTCAGGGCCTCTGGGTCTCTGTGTTCTAGTGTCTCAGGGTCTCAGGGTCTCAGGTTCTCACGGACTCTGGGTCTCAGTGTCTCAGGGTCTCAGGGTCTCTGTGTCTAAGGGTCTCAGGGCCTCTGGGTCTCTGGGACTCAGTGTCTCAGGGCCTCTGGGCATCTGGGTCTCTGTGTCTCAGGGTACAGGGCCTCTGGGTCACTGTGTCTCAGGGTCTCAGGGACTCTGGGTCTCTGTGTCTCAGGGCCTTTGGGTCTCTGTGTCTCAGGGTCTCTGTGTCTCAGGGTCTCCGGGCCTCTGGGTCTCTGTGTCTCAGGGTCTCAGGGCCTCTGGGTCTCTGTGTCTCAGGGTGTCCGGGTCTCCGGGCCTCTGGGTCTCTGTGTCTCAATTTCTCAGTGTCTCAGGGCCTCGTGGTCTCTGAGTCTCAACGTCTCAGTGTCTCAGTGTCTTAGGGCCTCTGGGTCTCTGGGTCTCTGAACTCAATGTCTCAGTATCTCAGGGTCTCAGGGTCTCTGGGTCTCTGGGTCTCAGTGTCTCAGTGTCTTAGGGCCTCTGAGTCTCTGGGTCTCTGAGTCTCAATGTCTCAGTTTCACAGGGTCTCAGGGCCTCAGGGTCTCTAAGTCTCAATGTCTCAGTGTCTCAGGTTCTCAGGGTCTCTGTGGCTCCCTCAGTGTCTCAGAGCCTCTGGGTCTCAATGTCTCAGTGTCTCAGGTTCTCATGGCCTCAGGGTCTCTAAGTCTCAATGTCTCAGTGTCTCAGGTTCTCAGGGTCTCTGAGTCTCAGTGTCTCAGGGTTTCAGGGCCTCTGGGTCTCTGGGTCTCTGAGTCTCAATGTCTCAGTGTCTCAGGTTCTCAGGGTCTCAGGGCCTCTGGGTCTCAGGGTCTCAGTGTCTCAGGGTCTCAGGGCCTCCAGGCCTCCGTGTCTCAGGGTCTCAGGGCCTCAGGGCTTCTGGGTCTCTGGGTCACAGGGCCTCTGTGTCTCTGTGTCTCTGTGTCTCTGTGTCTCTGTGTCTCAGGGTCTCAGGGCCTCTGGGTCTCTGTGTCTCAATGTCTCAGCGTCTCAGGGTCTCAAGGCCTCTGTGTCTCTGAGTCTGAATGTCGAAGTGTCTCAGTGTCTCAGGGTCTCAGGGCATCTGGATCTCTGTGTCTCATGTCCTCCTGGTCTCTGGGACTCTCAGGCTCAATGTCTCAGTGTCTCAGGGCCTCAGGGCTTCTGAGTCTCTGTGTCTCAGGGTCTCCGGGTCTCAGGGCGTCTGGGTCTGTGTGTCTCAGTGTCTCAGGGCCTCTGCGTCTCAGGGTCTCACTGTCTCAGGGTCTCAGTGTCTCAGGGCCTCTGGGTCTCAGGGTCTCAGTGTCTCAGGGTCTCAGGGTCTCTGGGTCTCTGTGTCTCAGGGTCTTAGGGCCTCTGGGTCTCTGGGGCTCAGTGTCTCAGGGTCTCAGGGCCTCTGGGTCCCTGGGTCTCTGAGTCTCAATGTCTCAGTGTCTCAGGGTCTCTTGGCCTCTGAGTCTCAATGTCTCAGTGTCTCAGGGTCCCAGGGTCTCAGGGCCTCTGGGTGTCTGTGTCTCAGTGTTTCTGGGTCCCAGGGCCTCTGGGTCTCTTTGTCTCAGGGTCTCAGAGTCTCAGGGCCTTTGGGTCTCTGGGTCTCAATGTCTCAGTGTCTCAGGGTTTCAGCGTCTCAGGGCCTCTGGGTATCAATGTCTCAGTGTCTGAGTGTCTCAAGGTCTCAAGGCCTCTGAGTCTCAATGTCTCAGTGTCTCAGGGTCTCAGGGCCTCTGGGTCTCTGTGTCTCTGAGTCTCAGTGTCTCAGTGTCTCAGGGTCTCAGGCCCTCTGTGTCTCTGTGTCTCAGTGTCTCAGGACCTCTGGGTCTCAGGGTCTCAGTGTATCAGGGTCTCAGGGCCTCTGCGTCTCTGGATCTCAATGTCTCAGTGTTTCAGTGTCTCAGAGTCTCTGGGTGTCTGGGCCTCTGAGTCTCAATGTCTTAGTGTCTCAGGGTCACATGGTCTCAGGGCCTCTGAGTGTCTGTGTCTCAGTGTCTCAGGGCCTCTGGGTCTCAGGGTCTATGTGTCTCAGGGTCTCAGTGCCTCAGGTTCTCAGGGCCTCTGGGTCTCATTGTCTCAGTGTCTCAGGGCCTCTGGGTCTCTGTGTCTCAGGGTCTCAGGATCTCAGGGCCTCTGGGTCTCTGAGACTCAGTGTAAAAGTGTCTCAGGGTCTCAGGGCCTCTGGGTCTCTGGGTCTCAGTGTCTCAGTATCTCAGGTTCTCAGGGCCTCTGGATCTCTGGGTCTCTGAGTCTCAGGGTCTCAGGGTCTCAGGGCCTCTGGGTCTCTGGGTCTCAATTTCTCTGTGTCTCAGGGTCTCTGGGTCTCAGGGTCTCATGGTCTCTGGGTCTCTGTGTCTCAGGGTCTCAGGGTCTCTGGGTCTCTGTGTCTCAGGGTCTCAGGGCCTCTGGGTCTCTGAGTCTCAGTGTCTCAGGGTCTCAGGGCCTCTGCGTTTCAGGGTCTCAGTGTCTCAGGGTCTCAGGGCCTCTGGGCCTCTGTGTCTCAGGGTCTCAGGGCCTCTGGGTCTCTGTGTCTCATTGACTCAGGGACTCTGGGTCTCTGTGTCTCAGGGTCTCTGTGTCTCAGGGTCTCAGGGCCTCTGGGTCTCTGAGTCTCAATGTCTCAGTGTCTCAGGGTCCTAGGGTCTCAGGGCTTCTGGGTGTCAGTGTCTCAGTGTATCAGGGTCTCAG
Source organism: Carcharhinus amblyrhynchos (assembly GCF_965287045.1). Taxonomy (NCBI): domain Eukaryota; kingdom Metazoa; phylum Chordata; class Chondrichthyes; order Carcharhiniformes; family Carcharhinidae; genus Carcharhinus; species Carcharhinus amblyrhynchos. The sequence continues at coordinate 46,191 of NW_027649863.1, forward strand.
GGCATCTGCGTCTCTGTGTCTCGGTCTCAAGGCCTCTGGGTCTCAGGGTCTGAGTGTCTCAGGTTCTCACGGCCTCTGGGTCTCAGGGTCTCCGTGTCTCAGGGTCTCAGGGCCTCTAGATCTCCGGGTCTCTGATTCCCAATGTCTCAGTGTTTCAGGGTCTCAGGGCCTCTGGGTCTCTGTGTCTCAGGGTCCCAGGGCCTCTGTGTGTCAGGGTCTCAGGACCTCTGGGTCTCAGGGTCTCTTGGTCTCAGGGTCTCAGTGTTTCAGGGACTCTGGGTCTCTGAGTCTCAATGTCTCAGTGTCTCAGGGTCTCAGGGTCTCAGGGCATCTGGGTCTCTGTGTCTCAGGGTCTCAGGGCCTCTGGGTCTCTGTGTCTCATTGTCTCAGGGTCTCAGGGCCTCTGGGTTTCAGGGTCTCAGTGTCTCAGGGCCTCTGGGTGTCAGGGTCTCAGTGTCTCAGGGCCTCAGGGCCTCTGAGTCTCAATGTCTCAGTGTCTCAGGGTCTCAGGGCCTCTGGGTCTCAGTGTTTCAGGGCCTCTGGGTCTCAGAGTCTCAATGTCTCAGTGTCTCATGGTCTCAGGGCTTCTGGGTCTCTGTGTCTCAGGGCCTCTGGGTCTCTGGGTCTCTGGGTCTCAGTGTCTAAGGGTCTCAGGGCCTCTGGGTTTCTGGGTCTCTGAGTCTCAACGTCTCAGTGTCTCAGGGTCTCAGGGTCTCAGGGTCTCAGGGCCTGTGGGTCTCAGTGTCTCATGGTCTCAGGGCCTCTGGGTCTCTGGGTCTCTGAGTCCCAGTGTCTCAGGGTCTCAGGGTCTCTGGGTCTCTGGGTCTCAATGTCTCAATGTCTCAGGGTCTCAGGGCCTGTGTGTCTCAGGGTCTCAGGGCCTCTGGGTGTCTGGGTCTCAATGTCTTAGGGTCTCATGGGCTCAGTGCCTCTAGGTCTCAGGGTCTCAGGGTCTCTGTGTCTCACTGTCTCAGGGTCTCAGGGCCTCTGGGTCACTATGTCTCAGGGTCTCAGGGCCTCTGGGTCTCAGGGTTTCAGTGTCTCAGGGTCTAAGGGTCTCTAGGTCTCAGGGTCTCAGGGCCTCTGGTTCTCTGTGTCTCAGGGTCTCAGGGTCTCAGGGCCTCTGGGTCTCAGTGCCTCAGGTCTCAGGGTCTCAGGATCTCTGTGTCTCAGGGACTCAGGGTCTCAGGGCCTCTGGGTCTCAGCGCCTCTGGGTCTCAGGGACTCAGGGTCCCAGTGTCTCAGAGTCTCAGGGCCTCTGTGTCTCAGGGTCTCTGTGTCTCAGGTTCTCAGGTCCTCTGGGTCTCTGTGTCTCAGGGTCTCAGGGCCTCTGGGCCTCAGGATCTCTGAGTCTCAGTGTCTCAGTGTCTCAGGGTCTCAGGGCCTCTGGGTCTCAGTGTCTCAGGGTCTCAGAGACTCTGGGTCTCAGAGTCTCAGTGTCTCAGGGCTTCTGGGTCTCTGGGTCTCAGTGTCTCAGGGTCTCTGGGCCACTGGGTCTCTGTGTCTCCGGGTCTCAGGGCCTCTGGGTCTCTGTGTCTCAGGGTCTCTGTATCTCAGGGTCTCAGGGCCTCTGGGTCTCTGGGTCTCTGTGTCTCAGGGTCTCTGTGTCTCAGGGTCTCAGGTCCTCTGGGTCTCAGTGTCTCATGGTCTCAGGGCCTCTGGGTCTCTGTGTCTCAGGGCCTCTGGGTCTCTGTGTCTCAGGGCCTCTGGGTCTCTGTGTTCTAGTGTCTCAGGGTCTCAGGGTCTCAGGTTTGCAGGGCCTCTGGGTCTCAGGTTCTCAGGGTCTCAGGGCCTCTGGGTCTCAGTGTCTCAGGGTCTCTGGGTCTCTATGTCTAAGGGTCTCAGGACCTCTGGGTCTCTGGGACTCAGTGTCTCAGGGCCTCTGGGTCTCTGTGTCTCAGGGTCTCAGGGCCTCTGGGTCACTGTGTCTCAGGGTCTCACGGCCTCTGGGTCTCAGTGTCTCAGGTTCTCAGGGTCTCAGGGCCTCTGGGTCTCAGGGTCTCAGTGTCTCAGGTTCTCAGGGTCTCTGGGTCTCTGTGTCTCTGGGTCTCTGAGTCTCAATGTCTCAGTGTCTGATGTCTCAGGGTCTCAAGGCCTCTGAGTCTCAGTGTCTCAGGGTCTCAGGGCCTCTGGGTCTCTCTGTCTCTGAGTCTCAATGTCTCTGTGTCTCAGGGTCTCAGGGCCTCTGGGTCTCTGATTCTCAGTGTCTCAGGGTCTCAGGGCCTCTGGGTCTCTGGGTCTCAGGGTCTCTGGGTCTCGGTGTCTAAGGGTCTCAGGGCCTCTGGGTCTCTGGGACTCAGTGTCTCAGGGACTCTGGGTCTCTGTGTCTCAGGGTCTCAGGGACTCTGGGTCTCTGTGTCTCAGGGTCTCTGCGTCTCACGGTCTCAGGGCCTCTGGGTCTCTGTGTCAGGGTCTCAGGGCCTCTGGGTCTCTGTGTCTCAGGGTCTCAGTGTCTCAGGGCCTCTGGGTCTCAGGGTCTCAGTGTCTCAGGGTCTCAGGGTCTCTGGGTCTCTGTGTCTCAGTGTCTCAGGGCCTCTGGGTCTCTGTGTCTCAGTGTCTCAGGGTCTCAGGGTCTCAGGGCCTCTGGGTCCCTGGGTCTCTGAGTCTCAATGTCTCAGTGTCTCAGGGTCTCTTGGCCTCTGAGTCTCAATGTCTCAGTGTCTCAGGGCCTCTGGGTGTCTGTGTCTCAGTGTTTCAGGGTCTCAGGGCCTCTGGGTCTCTTTGTCTCAGGGTCTCAGAGTCTCAGGGCCTTTGGGTCTCTGGGTCTCAATGTCTCAATGTCTCAGTGTCTCAGGGTTTCAGGGTCTCAGGGCCTCTGGGTCTCAATGTCTCAGTGTCTGAGTGTCTCAGGGTCTCAAGGCCTCTGAGTCTCAGTGTCTCAGTGTCTCAGGGTCTCAGGGCCTCTGGGTCTATGTGTCTCAGGTTCTCAGGGTCTCAGGGCCTCTGGGCCTCTGGGTCTCTGAGTCTCAATGTCTCAGTGTCTCAGGGTCTCAGGGCCTCTGGGTCTCTTTGTCTCAGGGTCTCAGGGCCTCAGGGCCTTTGGGTCTCTGGGTCTCAATGTCTCAATGTCTCAGTGTCTCAGGGTCTCAGGGCCTCTGGGTCTATGTGTCTCAGGTTCTCAGGGTCTCAGGGCCTCTGGGCCTCTGGGTCTCTGAGTCTCAATGTCTCAGTGTCTCAGGGCCTCAGGGTCTCAGTGTCTCAGGGTCTCAGGGCCTCAGGGTCTCAGGGTCTCAGTGTCTCAGGGTCTCAGGGTCTCATGGCCTCTTGGTCTCTGGGTCTCTGAGTCTCAATGTCTCAGTGTCTGATGTCTCAGGGTCTCAAGGCCTCTGAGTCTCAGTGTCTCAGGGTCTCAGGGCCTCTGGGTCTCAGGGTCTCAGGGTCTCTGGGTCTCTGTGTCTAAGGGTCTCAGGGCCTCTGGGTCTCTGGGACTCAGTGTCTCAGGGTGTCAGGGAATCTGTGTCTCTGTGTCTCAGGGTCTTAGGGCCTCTGGGTCTCTGAGTCTCAATGTCTCAGTGTCTGATGTGTCAGGGTCTCAAGGCCTCTGAGTCTCAGTGTCTCAGGGTCTCAGGGCCTCAGGGACTCAGTGTCTCAGGGTCTCAGGGACTCTGGGTCTCTGTGTCTCAGGGTCTCAGGGCCTCTGGGTCTCTGTGTCTCAGGGTCTCTGTGTCTCAGGGTCTCAGGGCCTCTGGGTCTCAGGATTTCAGGGTTTCAGGGCCTCTGGGTCTCTGTGTCTCAGGGTCTCAGGGTCTCCGGGCCTCTGGGTCTCTGTGTCTCTGTGTCTCAATTTCTCAGTGTCTCAGTGCCTCAGGGCCTCTTGGTCTCTGAGTCTCAATGTCTCAGTGTCTCAGGGTCTCAGGGCCTCTGGGTCTCTGGGTCTCAGTGTCTCAGGGTCTCAGGGACTCTGGGTCTCAGGGTCTCAGTGTCTCAGGGCATCTGGGTCTCTGGGACACAGTGTCTCAGGGTCACAGGGTCTCAGTGTCTCAGGGTCTCAGTGTCTCAGGGCCTCTGGGTCTCTGCGTCTCAGGGTCTCAGGGCCTCTGGGTCTCTGGGGCTCAGTGTCTCAGGGTCTCAGGGTCTCAGGGCCTCTGGGTCCCTGGGTCTCTGAGTCTCAATGTCTCAGTGTCTCAGGGTCTCTTGGCCTCTGAGTCTCAATGTCTCAATGTCTCAGGGCCTCTGGGTGTCTGTGTCTCAGTGTTTCAGGGTCTCAGGGTCTCACGGCCTCTGGGTCTCTGGGTCTCTGAGTCTCAATGTCTCAGTGTCACAGGGTCTCAGGGCCTCTGTGTCTCACTCAGTGTCTCAGGGCCTCTGGGTCTCAATGTCTCAGTGTCTCAGGTTCTCATGGCCTCTGGGTCTCTGTGTCTCAGGGTCTCAGGGCCTCTGGGTCTCAGGGTCTCAGTGTCTCAGGGTCTCAGGGTCTCACGGCCTCTGGGTCTCAGGGTCTCAGTGTCTCAGGGTCTCAGGGACTCTGGGTCTCAGGGTTTAAGTGTCTCAGGGCCTCTGGGTCTCTGGGTCTCAGTGTCTCAGGGTCTCAGGGTCTCCGGGCCTCTGGGTCTCTGGGTCACTGGGTCTCTGAGTCTCAATGTCTCAGTGTCTCACGTTCTCAGGGTCTCTGAGTCTCAGTGTCTCAGGGTCTCAGGGCCTCTGGGTCTCTTGGTATCTGAGTCTCAATGTCTCAGTGTCTCAGGGTCTCTGGGTGTCTGTGTCTCAGGGTCTCAGAGTCTCAGGGCCTTTGGGTCTCTGGGTCTCAATGTCTCAATGTCTCAGTGTCTCAGGGTTTCAGGGTCTCAGGGCGTCTGGGTCTCAATGTCTCAGTGTCTGAGTGTCTCAGGGTCTCAAGGCCTCTGAGTCTCAGTGTCTCAGTGTCTCAGTGCCTCAGGGTCTCAGGGCCTCTGGGTCTATGTATCTCAGGTTCTCAGGGTCTCAGGGCCTCTGGGTCTCTGGGTCTCAGTGTCTCTGGGTCTCAGGGCCTCTGGGTCTCAGGGTCGCAGTGTCTCAGGGTCTCAGGGCCTCTGGGTGTCTGTGTCTCAGTGTCTCAGGGTCTCAGGGCCTCTGGGTCTCTTTGTCTCAGGGTCTCAGGGCCTTTGGGTCTCTGGGTCTCAATGTCTCAATGTCTCAGTGTCTCAGTGTCTCAGTGTCTCAGGGCCTCAGGGTCTCAGGGTCTCAGTGTCTCAGGGTCTCAGGGTCTCATGGCCTCTGGGTCTCTGGGTCTCTGAGTCTCAATGTCTCAGTGTCTGATGTCTCAGGGTCTCAAGGCCTCTGAGTCTCAGTGTCTCAGGGTCTCAGGGCCTCTGGGTCTCTCTGTCTCTGAGTCTCAATGTCTCAGTGTCTCAGGGTCTCAGGGCCTCTGGGTCTCTGATTATCAGTGTCTCAGGGTCTCAGGGCCTCTGGGTCTCAGGGTCTCAGGGTCTCTGGGTCTCGGTGTCTAAGGGTCTCAGGGCCTCTGGGTCTCTGGGACTCAGTGTCTCAGGGACTCTGGGTCTCTGTGTCTCAGGGTCTCAGGGCCTCTGGGTCTCTGTGTCTCAGGGTCTCTGCGTCTCAGGGTCTCAGGGCCTCTGGGTCTCTGTGTCAGGGTCTCAGGGCCTCTGGGTCTCTGTGTCTCAGGGTCTCAGGGTCTCCGGGCCTCTGGGTCTCTGTGTCTCTGTGTCTCAATTTCTCAGTGTCTCAGTGCCTCAGGGCCTCTTGGTCTCTGAGTCTCAATGTCCCAGTGTCTCAGGGTCTCAGGGCCTCTGGGTCTCTGGGTCTCAGTGTCTCAGTGTCTTAGGGCCTCTGGGTCTCTGGGTCTCTGAACTCAATGTCTCAGTATCTCTGGGTCTCAGGGTCTCTGGGTCTCTGGGTCTCAGTGTTTCAGGGTCTCAGGGACTCTGGGTCTCAGGGTCTCAGTGTCTCAGGGTCTCAGGGTCTCAGTGTCTCAGGGTCTCAGTGTCTCAGGGCCTCTGGGTCTCAGGGTCTCAGTGTCTCAGGGTCTCAGTGTCTCAGGGCCTCTGGGTCTCAGGGTCTCAGTGCCTCAGGGTCTCAGGGTCTCTGGGTCTCTGTGTCTCAGGGTCTCAGGGCCTCTGGGTCTCTGGGGCTCAGTGTCTCAGGGTCTCAGGGTCTCAGGGTCTCAGGGCCTCTGGGTCCCTGGGTCTCTGAGTCTCAATGTCTCAGTGTCTCAGGGTCTCTTGGCCTCTGAGTCTCAATGTCTCAGTGTCTCAGGGCCTATGGGTGTCTGTGTCTCTGTGTTTCAGGGTCTCAGGGCCTCAGGGCCTCTGGGTCTCTTTGTCTCAGGGTCTCAGAGTCTCAGGGCCTTTGGGTCTCTGGGTCTCAATGTCTCAATGTCTCAGTGTCTCAGGGTTTCAGGGTCTCAGGGCGTCTGGGTCTCAATGTCTCAGTGTCTGAGTGTCTCAGGGTCTCAAGGCCTCTGAGTCTCAGTGTCTCAGTGTCTCAGGGTCTCAGGGCCTCTGGGTCTATGTGTCTCAGGTTCTCAGGGTCTCAGGGTCTCAGGGCCTCTGGGTCTCTGTGTCTCAGGGTCTCTGCGTCTCAGGGTCTCAGGGCCTCTGGGTCTCTGTGTCAGGGTCTCAGGGCCTCTGGGTCTCTGTGTCTCAGGGTCTCAGGGTCTCCGGGCTTCTGGGTCTCTGTGTCTCTGTGTCTCAATTTCTCAGTGTCTCAGTGCCTCAGGGCCTCTTGGTCTCTGAGTCTCAATGTCTCAGTGTCTCAGGGTCTCAGGGCCTCTGGGTCTCTGGGTCTCAGTGTCTCAGTGTCTTAGGGCCTCTGGGTCTCTGGGTCTCTGAACTCAATGTCTCAGTATCTCTGGGTCTCAGGATCTCTGGGTCTCTGGGTCTCAGTGTTTCAGGGTCTCAGGGACTCTGGGTCTCAGGGTCTCAGTGTCTCAGGGCCTCTGGGTCTCTGGGTCTCAGTGTCTCAGGGTCTCAGGGTCTCAGTGTCTCAGGGTCTCAGTGTCTCAGGGCCTCTGGGTCTCAGGGTCTCAGTGTCTCAGGGTCTCAGGGTCTCTGGGTCTCTGTGTCTCAGTGTCTCAGGGCCTCTGGGTCTCTGTGTCTCAGTGTCTCAGGGTCTCAGGGTCTCAGGGCCTCTGGGTCCCTGGGTCTCTGAGTCTCAATGTCTCAGTGTCTCAGGGTCTCTTGGCCTCTGAGTCTCAATGTCTCAGTGTCTCAGGGCCTCTGGGTGTCTGTGTCTCAGTGTTTCAGGGTCTCAGGGCCTCTGGGTCTCTTTGTCTCAGGGTCTCAGAGTCTCAGGGCCTTTGGGTCTCTGGGTCTCAATGTCTCAATGTCTCAGTGTCTCAGGGTTTCAGGGTCTCAGGGCCTCTGGGTCTCAATGTCTCAGTGTCTGAGTGTCTCAGGGTCTCAAGGCCTCTGAGTCTCAGTGTCTCAGTGTCTCAGGGTCTCAGGGCCTCTGGGTCTATGTGTCTCAGGTTCTCAGGGTCTCAGGGCCTCTGGGCCTCTGGGTCTCTGAGTCTCAATGTCTCAGTGTCTCAGGGTCTCAGGGCCTCTGGGTCTCTTTGTCTCAGGGTCTCAGGGCCTCAGGGCCTTTGGGTCTCTGGGTCTCAATTTCTCAATGTCTCAGTGTCTCAGGGTCTCAGGGCCTCTGGGTCTCTTTGTCTCAGGGTCTCAGAGTCTCAGGGCCTTTGGGTCTCTGGGTCTCAATGTCTCAATGTCTCAGTGTCTCAGGGTTTCAGGGTCTCAGGGCCTCTGGGTCTCAATGTCTCAGTGTCTGAGTGTCTCAGGGTCTCAAGGCCTCTGAGTCTCAGTGTCTCAGTGTCTCAGGGTCTCAGGGCCTCTGGGTCTATGTGTCTCAGGTTCTCAGGGTCTCAGGGCCTCTGGGCCTCTGGGTCTCTGAGTCTCAATGTCTCAGTGTCTCAGGGTCTCAGGGCCTCTGGGTCTCTTTGTCTCAGGGTCTCAGGGCCTCAGGGCCTTTGGGTCTCTGGGTCTCAATGTCTCAATGTCTCAGTGTCTCAGGGTCTCAGGGCCTCTGGGTCTATGTGTCTCAGGTTCTCAGGGTCTCAGGGCCTCTGGGCCTCTGGGTCTCTGAGTCTCAATGTCTCAGTGTCTCAGGGCCTCAGGGTCTCAGTGTCTCAGGGTCTCAGGGCCTCAGGGTCTCAGGGTCTCAGTGTCTCAGGGTCTCAGGGTCTCATGGCCTCTTGGTCTCTGGGTCTCTGAGTCTCAATGTCTCAGTGTCTCAGGGCCTCAGGGTCTCAGGGTCTCAGTGTCTCAGGGTCTCAGGGTCTCATGGCCTCTGGGTCTCTGGGTCTCTGAGTCTCAATGTCTCAGTGTCTGATGTCTCAGGGTCTCAAGGCCTCTGAGTCTCAGTGTCTCAGGGTCTCATGGCCTCTGGGTCTCTGGGTCTCTGAGTCTCAATGTCTCAGTGTCTGATGTCTCAGGGTCTCAAGGCCTCTGAGTCTCAGTGTCTCAGGGTCTCAGGGCCTCTGGGTCTCAGGGTCTCAGGGTCTCTGGGTCTCTGTGTCTAAGGGTCTCAGGGCCTCTGGGTCTCTGGGACTCAGTGTCTCAGGGTGTCAGGGAATCTGTGTCTCTGTGTCTCAGGGTCTCAGGGCCTCTGGGTCTCTGAGTCTCAATGTCTCAGTGTCTGATGTGTCAGGGTCTCAAGGCCTCTGAGTCTCAGTGTCTCAGGGTCTCTTGGCCTCAGGGACTCAGTGTCTCAGGGTCTCAGGTCCTCTGAGTCTCAGTGTCTCAGGGTTTCAGGGCCTCTGGGTCTCTGGGTCTCTGAGTCTCAATGTCTCAGTGTCTCAGGTTCTCAGGGTCTCAGGGCCTCTGGGTCTCAGGGTCTCAGTGTCTCAGGGCCTCAGGGCTTCTGAGTCTCTGTGTCTCAGGGTCTCCGGGTCTCAGGGCGTCTGGGTCTGTGTGTCTCAGTGTCTCAGGGCCTCTGCGTCTCAGGGTCTCACTGTCTCAGGGTCTCAGTGTCTCAGGGCCTCTGGGTCTCAGGGTCTCAGTGTCTCAGGGTCTCAGGGTCTCTGGGTCTCTGTGTCTCAGGGTCTCAGGGCCTCTGGGTCCCTGGGTCTCTGAGTCTCAATGTCTCAGTGTCTCAGGGTCTCTTGGCCTCTGAGTCTCAATGTCTCAGTGTCTCAGGGTCCCAGGGTCTCAGGGCCTCTGGGTGTCTGTGTCTCAGTGTTTCTGGGTCCCAGGGCCTCTGGGTCTCTTTGTCTCAGGGTCTCAGAGTCTCAGGGCCTTTGGGTCTCTGGGTCTCAATGTCTCAATGTCTCAGTGTCTCAGGGTTTCAGCGTCTCAGGGCCTCTGGGTATCAATGTCTCAGTGTCTGAGTGTCTCAAGGTCTCAAGGCCTCTGAGTCTCAATGTCTCAGTGTCTCAGGGTCTCAGGGCCTCTGGGTCTCTGTGTCTCTGAGTCTCAGTGTCTCAGTGTCTCAGGGTCTCAGGCCCTCTGTGTCTCTGTGTCTCAGTGTCTCAGGACCTCTGGGTCTCAGGGTCTCAGTGTATCAGGGTCTCAGGGCCTCTGCGTCTCTGGATCTCAATGTCTCAGTGTTTCAGTGTCTCAGAGTCTCTGGGTGTCTGGGCCTCTGAGTCTCAATGTCTTAGTGTCTCAGGGTCACATGGTCTCAGGGCCTCTGAGTGTCTGTGTCTCAGTGTCTCAGGGCCTCTGGGTCTCAGGGTCTATGTGTCTCAGGGTCTCAGTGCCTCAGGTTCTCAGGGCCTCTGGGTCTCATTGTCTCAGTGTCTCAGGGCCTCTGGGTCTCTGTGTCTCAGGGTCTCAGGATCTCAGGGCCTCTGGGTCTCTGAGACTCAGTGTAAAAGTGTCTCAGGGTCTCAGGGCCTCTGGGTCTCTGGGTCTCAGTGTCTCAGTATCTCAGGTTCTCAGGGCCTCTGGATCTCTGGGTCTCTGAGTCTCAGGGTCTCAGGGTCTCAGGGCCTCTGGGTCTCTGGGTCTCAATTTCTCTGTGTCTCAGGGTCTCTGGGTCTCAGGGTCTCATGGTCTCTGGGTCTCTGTGTCTCAGGGTCTCAGGGTCTCTGGGTCTCTGTGTCTCAGGGTCTCAGCGCCTCTGGGTCACTGTCTCTCATGGTCTCAGGGCTTCTGGGTCTCAGGTTCTCAGTATCTCAGGGTCCCAGGGTCTCACTGCCTTTAGGTTCCAGGGTCTCAGGGTCTCTGGGTCTCTATGTCTCAGGGTCTCAGGGCCTCTGGGTCTCTGAGTCTCAGTGTCTCAGGGTCTCAGGGCCTCTGCGTTTCAGGGTCTCAGTGTCTCAGGGTCTCAGGGCCTCTGGGCCTCTGTGTCTCAGGGTCTCAGGGCCTCTGGGTCTCTGTGTCTCATTGACTCAGGGACTCTGGGTCTCTGTGTCTCAGGGTCTCTGTGTCTCAGGGTCTCAGGGCCTCTGGGTCTCTGAGTCTCAATGTCTCAGTGTCTCAGGGTCCTAGGGTCTCAGGGCTTCTGGGTGTCAGTGTCTCAGTGTATCAGGGTCTCAGGGCATCTGCGTCTCTGTGTCTCGGTCTCAAGGCCTCTGGGTCTCACGGTCTGAGTGTCTCAGGTTCTCACGGCCTCTGGGTCTCAGGGTCTCCGTGTCTCAGGGTCTCAGGGCCTCTAGATCTCCGGGTCTCTGATTCTCAATGTCTCAGTGTTTCAGGGTCTCAGGGCCTCTGGGTCTCTGTGTCTCAGGGTCCCAGGGCCTCTGTGTGTCAGGGTCTCAGGACCTCTGGGTCTCAGGGTCTCTTGGTCTCAGGGTCTCAGTGTTTCAGGGACTCTGGGTCTCTGAGTCTCAATGTCTCAGTGTCTCATGGTCTCAGGGCTTCTGGGTCTCTGTGTCTCAGGGCTTCTGGGTCTCTGGGTCTCAGTGTCTAAGGGTCTCAGGGCCTCTGGGTTTCTGGGTCCCTGAGTCTCAATGTCTCAGTGTCTCAGGGTCTCAAGGCCTGTGGTTCTTAGTGTCTCAGGGTCTCAGGGCCTCTGGGTCTCTGGGTCTCAACGTCTCAGGGTCTCAGGGCCTCTGGGTTTCTGGGTCTCTGGGTATCTGAATCTCAATGTCTCAGTGTCTCAGGGTCTCAGGGTCTCAGGGCATCTGGGTCTCTGTGTCTCAGGGTCTCAGGGCCTCTGGGTCTCTGTGTCTCATTGTCTCAGGGTCTCAGGGCCTCTGGGTTTCAGGGTCTCAGTGTCTCAGGGCCTCTGGGTGTCAGGGTCTCAGTGTCTCAGGGCCTCAGGGCCTCTGAGTCTCAATGTCTCAGTGTCTCAGGGTCTCAGGGCCTCTGGGTCTCAGTGTTTCAGGGCCTCTGGGTCTCAGAGTCTCAATGTCTCAGTGTCTCATGGTCTCAGGGCTTCTGGGTCTCTGTGTCTCAGGGCCTCTGGGTCTCTGGGTCTCTGGGTCTCAGTGTCTAAGGGTCTCAGGGCCTCTGGGTTTCTGGGTCTCTGAGTCTCAACGTCTCAGTGTCTCAGGGTCTCAGGGTCTCAGGGCCTGTGGGTCTCAGTGTCTCAGGGTCTCAGGGCCTCTGGGTTTCTGAGTCTCAATGTCTCAGTGTCTCAGGGTCTCAGGGCCTGTGGGTCTCAGTGTCTCAGGGCCTCTGGGTCTCTGGGTCTCTGAGTCCCAGTGTCTCAGGGTCTCAGGGTCTCTGGGTCTCTGGGTCTCAATGTCTCAATGTCTCAGGGTCTCAGGGCCTGTGTGTCTCAGGGTCTCAGGGCCTCTGGGTGTCTGGGTCTCAATGTCTTAGGGTCTCATGGGCTCAGTGCCTCTAGGTCTCAGGGTCTCAGGGTCTCTGTGTCTCACTGTCTCAGGGTCTCAGGGCCTCTGGGTCACTATGTCTCAGGGTCTCAGGGCCTCTGGGTCTCAGGGTTTCAGTGTCTCAGGGTCTAAGGGTCTCTAGGTCTCAGGGTCTCAGGGCCTCTGGTTCTCTGTGTCTCAGGGTCTCAGGGCCTCTGGGTCTCAGTGCCTCAGGTCTCAGGGTCTCAGGATCTCTGTGTCTCAGGGACTCAGGGTCTCAGGGCCTCTGGGTCTCAGCGCCTCTGGGTCTCAGGGACTCAGGGTCCCAGTGTCTCAGAGTCTCAGAGTCTCAGGGTCTCAGGGCGTCTGGGTCTCTGTGTCTCAGGGTCTCAGGGTCTCAGGGCATCTGGGTCTCTGTGTCTCAGGGTCTCAGGGCCTCTGGGTTTCAGGTTCTCAGGATCTCAGGGTCTCAGGGCCTCTAGGTCTCAGGGTCTCAGTCCCTCAGGGTCTCTGGGTCTCTGTGTCTCAGGGTCTCAGGGTCTCAGGGCCTCTGGATCTCTGGGTCTCTGAGTCTCAATGTCCCAGTGTCTCAGGGTCTCATGGCCTCTGGGCCTCAGGGTCTCTGTGTCTCAGGGTCTTAGGGCCTCCGGGCCTCAGGGCCTCTGGGTCCCAGGGTCTCAGGGTCTCAGGGCCTCTGGGTCTCTGTGTCTCTGAGTCTCAGTCTCTCAGGTTCTCAGGGCCTCTGGGTCTCTGGGTCTCAATTTCTCTGTGTCTCAGGGTCTCAGGGTCTCAGGGCCTGTGGGTCTCTACGTCTTAGGGTCTCAGGGCCTCTGGGATTCTGAGTCTCAATGTCTCAGTGTCTTAGTGTCTCAGGGTCTCAGGGCCTCTGGGTCTCAGGGTCTCAGTGTCTCAGGGTCTTAGGGTCTCAGGGCCTCTGGGTCTCAGTGTCTCAGGGTCTCTGGGACTCAGTGTCTCAGGGCCTCTGGGCCTCTGGGTCTCTGTGTCTCAGGGTCTCAGGGCCTCTGGGTCACTGTGTCTCAGAGTCTCAGGGCCTCTGGGTCTCAGGGCCTCTGGGTCTCAGGGTCTCAGTGTCTCAGGGTCTCAGGGTCTCTGGGTCTCTGTGTCTAAGGGTCTCAGGGCCTCTGGGTCTCTGGGCCTCCGTGTCTCTGTGTCTCAATTTCTCAGTGTCTCAGGGCCTCTTGGTCTCTGAGTCTCAATGTCTCAGTGTCTTAGGGCCTCTGGGTCTCTGGGTCTCTGAGTCTCAATGTCTCAGGTTCTCAGGGTCTCTGAGTCTCAGTGTCTCAGGGTCTCAGGGCCTCTGGGTCTCTGGGTCTCTGAGTCTCAATGTCTCAGTGTGTCAGGTTCTCAGGGTCTCAGGGCCTCTGGGTCTCAGGGTCTCAGTGTCTCAGGGTCTCAGGGCCTTTGGGTCTCAGGGTCTCAGTGTCTCAGGGTCTCAGGGCCTCCAGGTCTCAGTGTCTCAGGGTCTCAGGGCCTCAGGGCTTCTGGGTCTCTGGGTCACAGGGCCTCTGGGTCTCTGGGTCACAGGGCCTCTGGGTCACTGTGTCTCAGTGTCTCAGGGTCTCAGGGCCTCTGGGTCTCTGTGTGTCAATGTCTCAGCGTCTCAGGGTCTCAGGTTCTCAAGGCCTCTGTGTCTCTGAGTCTCAATGTCTATGTGTCTCAGTGTCTCAGGGTCTCAGGGCATCTGGATCTCTGTGTCTCATGTCCTCCTGGTCTCTGGGACTCAGAGGCTCAATGTCTCAGTGTCTCAGGGTCTCAGGGCTTCTGGGTCTCTGTGTCTCAGGGTCTCAGGGTCTCAGGGCGTCTGGGTCTCTGTGTCTCAGTGTCTCAGGGCCTCTGCGTCTCAGGGTCTCAGTGTCTCAGGGTCTCAGTGTCTCAGGGCCTCTGGGTCTCAGGGTCTCAGTGTCTCAGGGTCTCAGGGTCTCTGGGTCTCTGTGTCTCAGGGTCACAGGGCCTCTGGGTCTCAGGGGCTCAGTGTCTCAGGGTCTCAGGGCGTCTGGGTCTCTGTGTCTCAGGGTCTCAGGGCCTCTGGGTCTCAGGGTCTCAGTGTCTCAGGGCCTCAGTGTCTCATGGCCTCTGGGTCTCAGGGTCTCAGTGTCTCAGGGTCTCAGGGTCTCTGGGTCTCTGTGTCTCAGGGTTCAGGGCCTCTGGGTCTCTGGGTCTCTGGGGCTCAGTGTCTCAGGGTCTCAGGGTCTCAGGGCCTCTGGGTCTCTGAGTCTCAGTGTCTCAGGGTCTCAGGGTCTCTGGGTCTCTGTGTCTCAGGGTCTCAGGCCCTCTGGGTCTCTGTGTCTCAGGTTCTCAGGGTCTCAGGGTCTCTGGGTCTCTGTATCTCTGTGTCTCAGGGTCTCAGGGTCTCAGGGCCTCTGGGTCTCTGTGTCTCAGGTTCTCAGGGTCTCAGGGTCTCTGGGCCTCTGTGTCTCTGTGTCTCAGGGTCTCAGGGCCTCTGGGTCTCTGTGTCTCTGGTTCTCTGTGTCTCAGGGTCTCAGGTCCTCTGGGTCTCTGTGTCTCAGGGTCTCAGGGCCTCTGGGTCTCTGTGTCTCTGGTTCTCTGTGTCTCAGGGTCTCAGGTCCTCTGGGTCTCTGTGTCTCAGGGCCTCTGGGTCTCAGGATCTCTGAGTCTCAATGTCTCAGTGTCTCATGGTCTCAGGGCCTCTGTGTCTCTGTGTCTCAGGGCCTCTGGGTCTCTGTGTTCTAGTGTCTCAGGGTCTCAGGGTCTCAGGTTCTCACGGACTCTGGGTCTCAGGTTCGCAGGGTCTCAGGGCCTCTGGGTCTCAGTGTCTCAGGGTCTCAGGGTCTCTGTGTCTAAGGGTCTCAGGGCCTCTGGGTCTCTGGGACTCAGTGTCTCAGGGCCTCTGGGCATCTGGGTCTCTGTGTCTCAGGGTACAGGGCCTCTGGGTCACTGTGTCTCAGGGTCTCAGGGACTCTGGGTCTCTGTGCCTCAGGGCCTCTGGGTCTCTGTGTCTCAGGGTCTCTGTGTCTCAGGGTCTCCGGGCCTCTGGGTCTCTGTGTCTCAGGGTCTCAGGGCCTCTGGGTCTCTGTGTCTCAGGGTGTCCGGGTCTCCGGGCCTCTGGGTCTCTGTGTCTCAATTTCTCAGTGTCTCAGGGCCTCGTGGTCTCTGAGTCTCAACGTCTCAGTGTCTCAGTGTCTTAGGGCCTCTGGGTCTCTGGGTCTCTGAACTCAATGTCTCAGTATCTCAGGGTCTCAGGGTCTCTGGGTCTCTGGGTCTCAGTGTCTCAGTGTCTTAGGGCCTCTGAGTCTCTGGGTCTCTGAGTCTCAATGTCTCAGTTTCACAGGGTCTCAGGGCCTCAGGGTCTCTAAGTCTCAATGTCTCAGTGTCTCAGGTTCTCAGGGTCTCTGTGGCTCCCTCAGTGTCTCAGAGCCTCTGGGTCTCAATGTCTCAGTGTCTCAGGTTCTCATGGCCTCAGGGTCTCTAAGTCTCAATGTCTCAGTGTCTCAGGTTCTCAGGGTCTCTGAGTCTCAGTGTCTCAGGGTTTCAGGGCCTCTGGGTCTCTGGGTCTCTGAGTCTCAATGTCTCAGTGTCTCAGGTTCTCAGGGTCTCAGGGCCTCTGGGTCTCAGGGTCTCAGTGTCTCATGGTCTCAGGGCCTCCAGGCCTCCGTGTCTCAGGGTCTCAGGGCCTCAGGGCTTCTGGGTCTCTGGGTCACAGGGCCTCTGTGTCTCTGTGTCTCTGTGTCTCAGGGTCTCAGGGCCTCTGGGTCTCTGTGTCTCAATGTCTCAGCGTCTCAGGGTCTCAAGGCCTCTGTGTCTCTGAGTCTGAATGTCTAAGTGTCTCAGTGTCTCAGTGTCTCAGGGTCTCAGGGCATCTGGATCTCTGTGTCTCATGTCCTCCTGGTCTCTGGGACTCTGAGGCTCAATGTCTCAGTGTCTCAGGGCCTCAGGGCTTCTGAGTCTCTGTGTCTCAGGGTCTCAGGGTCTCAGGGCGTCTGGGTCTGTGTGTCTCAGTGTCTCAGGGCCTCTGCGTCTCAGGGTCTCACTGTCTCAGGGTCTCAGTGTCTCAGGGCCTCTGGGTCTCAGGGTCTCAGTGTCTCAGGGTCTCAGGGTCTCTGGGTCTCTGTGTCTCAGGGTCTCAGGGCCTCTGGGTCTCTGGGGCTCAGTGTCTCAGGGTCTCAGGGCCTCTGGGTCCCTGGGTCTCTGAGTCTCAATGTCTCAGTGTCTCAGGGTCTCTTGGCCTCTGAGTCTCAATGTCTCAGTGTCTCAGGGTCCCAGGGTCTCAGGGCCTCTGGGTGTCTGTGTCTCAGTGTTTCTGGGTCCCAGGGCCTCTGGGTCTCTTTGTCTCAGGGTCTCAGAGTCTCAGGGCCTTTGGGTCTCTGGGTCTCAATGTCTCAGTTTCACAGGGTCTCAGGGCCTCAGGGTCTCTAAGTCTCAATGTCTCAGTGTCTCAGGTTCTCAGGGTCTCTGTGGCTCCCTCAGTGTCTCAGGGCCTCTGCGTCTCAGGGTCTCACTGTCTCAGGGTCTCAGTGTCTCAGGGCCTCTGGGTCTCAGGGTCTCAGTGTCTCAGGGTCTCAGGGTCTCTGGGTCTCTGTGTCTCAGGGTCTCAGGGCCTCTGGGTCTCTGGGGCTCAGTGTCTCAGGGTCTCAGGGCCTCTGGGTCCCTGGGTCTCTGAGTCTCAATGTCTCAGTGTCTCAAGGTCTCTTGGCCTCTGAGTCTCAATGTCTCAGTGTCTCAGGGTCCCAGGGTCTCAGGGCCTCTGGGTGTCTGTGTCTCAGTGTTTCTGGGTCCCAGGGCCTCTGGGTCTCTTTGTCTCAGGGTCTCAGAGTCTCAGGGCCTTTGGGTCTCTGGGTCTCAATGTCTCAGTGTCTCAGGGTTTCAGCGTCTCAGGGCCTCTGGGTATCAATGTCTCAGTGTCTGAGTGTCTCAAGGTCTCAAGGCCTCTGAGTCTCAATGTCTCAGTGTCTCAGGGTCTCAGGGCCTCTGGGTCTCTGTGTCTCTGAGTCTCAGTGTCTCAGTGTCTCAGGGTCTCAGGCCCTCTGTGTCTCTGTGTCTCAGTGTCTCAGGACCTCTGGGTCTCAGGGTCTCAGTGTATCAGGGTCTCAGGGCCTCTGCGTCTCTGGATCTCAATGTCTCAGTGTTTCAGTGTCTCAGAGTCTCTGGGTGTCTGGGCCTCTGAGTCTCAATGTCTTAGTGTCTCAGGGTCACATGGTCTCAGGGCCTCTGAGTGTCTGTGTCTCAGTGTCTCAGGGCCTCTGGGTCTCAGGGTCTATGTGTCTCAGGGTCTCAGTGCCTCAGGTTCTCAGGGCCTCTGGGTCTCATTGTCTCAGTGTCTCAGGGCCTCTGGGTCTCTGTGTCTCAGGGTCTCAGGATCTCAGGGCCTCTGGGTCTCTGAGACTCAGTGTAAAAGTGTCTCAGGGTCTCAGGGCCTCTGGGTCTCTGGGTCTCAGTGTCTCAGTATCTCAGGTTCTCAGGGCCTCTGGATCTCTGGGTCTCTGAGTCTCAGGGTCTCAGGGTCTCAGGGCCTCTGGGTCTCTGGGTCTCAATTTCTCTGTGTCTCAGGGTCTCATGGTCTCTGGGTCTCTGTGTCTCAGGGTCTCAGGGTCCCTGGGTCTCTGTGTCTCAGGGTCACAGCGCCTCTGGGTCACTGTCTCTCATGGTCTCAGGGCTTCTGGGTCTCAGGTTCTCAGTATCTCAGGGTCCCAGGGTCTCACTGCCTTTATGTTCCAGGGTCTCAGGGTCTCAGGGTCTCTGGGTCTCTATGTCTCAGGGTCTCAGGGCCTCTGGGTCTCTGAGTCTCAGTGTCTCAGGGTCTCAGGGCCTCTGCGTTTCAGGGTCTCAGTGTCTCAGGGTCTCAGGGCCTCTGGGCCTCTGTGTCTCAGGGTCTCAGGGCCTCTGGGTCTCTGTGTCTCATTGACTCAGGGACTCTGGGTCTCTGTGTCTCAGGGTCTCTGTGTCTCAGGGTCTCAGGGCCTCTGGGTCTCTGTGTCTCTGAGTCTCAGTGTCTCAGGGTCTCATTGCCTCCGGGTCTCTGATTCTCAGTGTCTCAGGGCCTCAGGGCCTTTGGGTCTCTGTGTCTCAGGTTCTCAGGGCCTCCGGGTCTCAGGGTCTCAGTGTCTCAGGATCTCAGTGCCTCAGGGTCTCAGGGTCTCTGGGTCTCGTTGTCTCAGGGCCTCAGGGCCTCTGGGTCTCTGTGTCTCAGGGTCTCAGGGCCTCTGGGTCTCTGTGTCTCTGAGTCTCAATGTCTCAGTGTCTCAGAGCCTCTGGGTCTCTGAGTCTCAATGTCTCTGTGTCTCTGAGTCTCAGTGTCTCAGTGTCTCAGGGTCTCAGGCCCTCTGGGTCTCTGGGTCTCTGAATCTCAATGTCTCAGTGTCTCACGTTCTCAGGGTCTCAGGGCCTCTGGGTCTATGTGTCTCTGAGTCTCAGTGTCTCAGTGTCTCAGGGCCTCTGGGTCTCTGTGTCACAGGGTCTTAGTGCCTCTGAGTCTCAGTGTCTCAGTGTCGCTGAGTCTCAGTGTCTCAGGGTCTCAGGGCCTCTGTGGGTCTCTGGGTCTCAATTTCTCTGTGTCTCAGGGTCTCTGGGTCTCAGGGTCTCATGGTCTCTGGGTCTCTGTGTCTCAGGGTCTCAGGGCCTCTGGGTCACTGTCTCTCATGGTCTCAGGGCTTCTGGGTCTTAGGTTCTCAGTGTCTCAGGGTCCCAGGGTCTCACTGCCTTTAGGTTCCAGGGTCTCAGGGTCTCTGGGTCTCTATGTCTCAGGGTCTCAGGGCCTCTGGGTCTCTGAGTCTCAGTGTCTCAGGGTCTCAGGGCCTCTGGGTCTCTAAGTCTCAGTGTCTCAGGGTCTCAGGGTCCTAGGGTCTCAGGGCTTCTGGGTGTCAGTGTCTCAGTGTATCAGGGTCTCAGGGCATCTGCGTCTCTGTGTCTCGGTCTCAAGGCCTCTGGGTCTCAGGGTCTGAGTGTCTCAGGTTCTCACGGCCTCTGGGTCTCAGGGTCTCCGTGTCTCAGGGTCTCAGGGCCTCTAGATCTCCGGGTCTCTGATTCTCAATGTCTCAGTGTTTCAGTGTCTCAGGGTCTAAGGATCTCTAGGTCTCAGGGTCTCAGGGCCTCTGGTTCTCTGTGTCTCAGGGTCTCAGGGTCTCAGGGCCTCTGGGTCTCAGTGCCTCAGGTCTCAGGGTCTCAGGATCTCTGTGTCTCAGGGACTCAGGGTCTCAGGGCCTCTGGGTCTCACCGCCTCTGGGTCTCAGGGACTCAGGGTCCCAGTGTCTCAGAGTCTCAGAGTCTCAGGGTCTCAGGGTCTCAGGGCCTCTGGGTCTCTGTGTCTCAGGGTCTCAGGGTCTCAGGGCATCTGGGTCTCTATGTCTCAGGGTCTCAGGGCCTCTGGGTTTCAGGTTCTCAGGATCTCAGGGTCTCAGGGCCTCTAGGTCTCAGGGTCTCAGTCCCTCAGGGTCTCTGGGTCTCTGTGTCTCAGGGTCTCAGGGTCTCAGGGCCTCTGGATCTCTGGGTCTCTGAGTCTCAATGTCTCTGTGTCTCAGGGTCTCATGGCCTCTGGGCCTCAGGGCCTCTGGGTCCCAGGGTCTCAGGGTCTCAGGGCCTCTGGGTCTCTGTGTCTCTGAGTCTCAGTCTCTCAGGTTCTCAGGGCCTCTGGGTCTCTGGGTCTCAATTTCTCTGTGTCTCAGGGTCTCAGGGTCTCAGGGCCTCTGGGTCTCTACGTCTTAGGGTCTCAGGGCCTCTGGGATTCTGAGTCTCAATGTCTCAGTGTCTTAGTGTCTCAGGGTCTCAGGGCCTCTGGGTCTCAGGGTCTCAGTGTCTCAGGGTCTTAGGGTCTCAGGGCCTCTGGGTCTCAGTGTCTCAGGGTCTCAGGTTCTCAGGGCCTCTGTGTCTCAGGGTCTCAGTGCCTCAAGGTCTCAGGGCCTCTGGGTCTCAGTGTCTCAGGGCCTCTGGGTCTCTGAGTCTCAGCGTCTCAGTGTCTCAGGGTCTCTGGGCCTCCGGGCCTCAGGGTCTCTGTGTCTCTGTGTCTCAGGATCTCAGACCATCTGGGTCTCTGTGTCTCAGGGTCTCAGGGCATCTGGGTCTCAGGGCTTCTGAATCTCAGTGTCTCAGGGCCTCAGGGTCTCTGGGTCACTGTGTCTCAGGGCCTCTGGGCCTCTGGGTCTCTGGGTCACAGTGTCTCAGGGCCTCTGGGTCTCAGGGTATCAGTGTCTCAGGGTCTTTGTGTCTCAGGGTCTCAGGGTCGCTGGGTCTCTGTGTCTCAGGGACTCGGGGCCTTTGGTCTCTGGGTGTCAGTGTCTCAAGGTCTCAGGGCCTTTGGGTCTCAGGGCCTCTGGATCTCTGTGTCTCTGTGTCTCAAGGTCTCAGGGCCTTTGGTCTCTGTGTCTCTGAGTCTCAGTGTCTCAGTGTCTCAGGGTCTCTGTGTCTCTGTGTCTCAGGGTCTCAGGACCTCTGGTTCTCCGTGTCTCAGGGTCTCAAGGTCTCAGGGTCTCAGGGCCTCTGGGTCTCTGAGTCTCAGTGTCTCAGGGTCTCAGGGCCTCTGGGTCTCTGTGTCTCTGAGTCTCAGTGTCTCAGGGTCTCATTGCCTCCGGGTCTCTGATTCTCAGTGTCTCAGGGCCTCAGGGCCTTTGGGTCTCTGTGTCTCAGGTTCTCAGGGCCTCCGGGTCTCAGGGTCTCAGTGTCTCAGGATCTCAGTGCCTCAGGGTCTCAGGGTCTCTGGGTCTCTGGGTCTCGTTGTCTCAGGGCCTCAGGGCCTCTGGGTCTCTGTGTCTCAGGGTCTCAGGGCCTCTGGGTCTCTGTGTCTCTGAGTCTCAATGTCTCAGTGTCTCAGAGCCTCTGGGTCTCTGAGTCTCAATGTCTCTGTGTCTCTGAGTCTCAGTGTCTCAGTGTCTCAGGGTCTCAGGCCCTCTGGGTCTCTGGGTCTCTGAGTCTCAATGTCTCAGTGTCTCACGTTCTCAGGGTCTCAGGGCCTCTGGGTCTATGTGTCTCTGAGTCTCAGTGTCTCAGTGTCTCAGGGCCTCTGGGTCTCTGTGTCACAGGGTCTTAGTGCCTCTGAGTCTCAGTGTCTCAGTGTCGCTGAGTCTCAGTGTCTCAGGGTCTCAGGGCCTCTGTGGGTCTCTGGGTCTCAATTTCTCTGTGTCTCAGGGTCTCTGGGTCTCAGGGTCTCATGGTCTCTGGGTCTCTGTGTCTCAGGGTCTCAGGGCCTCTGGGTCACTGTCTCTCATGGTCTCAGGGCTTCTGGGTCTTAGGTTCTCAGTGTCTCAGGGTCCCAGGGTCTCACTGCCTTTAGGTTCCAGGGTCTCAGGGTCTCTGGGTCTCTATGTCTCAGGGTCTCAGGGCCTCTGGGTCTCTGAGTCTCAGTGTCTCAGGGTCTCAGGGCCTCTGGGTCTCTAAGTCTCAGTGTCTCAGGGTCTCAGGGTCCTAGGGTCTCAGGGCTTCTGGGTGTCAGTGTCTCAGTGTATCAGGGTCTCAGGGCATCTGCGTCTCTGTGTCTCGGTCTCAAGGCCTCTGGGTCTCAGGGTCTGAGTGTCTCAGGTTCTCACGGCCTCTGGGTCTCAGGGTCTCCGTGTCTCAGGGTCTCAGGGCCTCTAGATCTCCGGGTCTCTGATTCTCAATGTCTCAGTGTTTCAGTGTCTCAGGGTCTAAGGATCTCTAGGTCTCAGGGTCTCAGGGCCTCTGGTTCTCTGTGTCTCAGGGTCTCAGGGTCTCAGGGCCTCTGGGTCTCAGTGCCTCAGGTCTCAGGGTCTCAGGATCTCTGTGTCTCAGGGACTCAGGGTCTCAGGGCCTCTGGGTCTCAGCGCCTCTGGGTCTCAGGGACTCAGGGTCCCAGTGTCTCAGAGTCTCAGAGTCTCAGGGTCTCAGGGTCTCAGGGCCTCTGGGTCTCTGTGTCTCAGGGTCTCAGGGTCTCAGGGCATCTGGGTCTCTATGTCTCAGGGTCTCAGGGCCTCTGGGTTTCAGGTTCTCAGGATCTCAGGGTCTCAGGGCCTCTAGGTCTCAGGGTCTCAGTCCCTCAGGGTCTCTGGGTCTCTGTGTCTCAGGGTCTCAGGGTCTCAGGGCCTCTGGATCTCTGGGTCTCTGAGTCTCAATGTCTCTGTGTCTCAGGGTCTCATGGCCTCTGGGCCTCAGGGCCTCTGGGTCCCAGGGTCTCAGGGTCTCAGGGCCTCTGGGTCTCTGTGTCTCTGAGTCTCAGTCTCTCAGGTTCTCAGGGCCTCTGGGTCTCTGGGTCTCAATTTCTCTGTGTCTCAGGGTCTCAGGGTCTCAGGGCCTCTGGGTCTCTACGTCTTAGGGTCTCAGGGCCTCTGGGATTCTGAGTCTCAATGTCTCAGTGTCTTAGTGTCTCAGGGTCTCAGGGCCTCTGGGTCTCAGGGTCTCAGTGTCTCAGGGTCTTAGGGTCTCAGGGCCTCTGGGTCTCAGTGTCTCAGGGTCTCAGGTTCTCAGGGCCTCTGTGTCTCAGGGTCTCAGTGCCTCAAGGTCTCAGGGCCTCTGGGTCTCAGTGTCTCAGGGCCTCTGGGTCTCTGAGTCTCAGCGTCTCAGTGTCTCAGGGTCTCTGGGCCTCCGGGCCTCAGGGTCTCTGTGTCTCTGTGTCTCAGGATCTCAGACCATCTGGGTCTCTGTGTCTCAGGGTCTCAGGGCATCTGGGTCTCAGGGCTTCTGAATCTCAGTGTCTCAGGGCCTCAGGGTCTCTGGGTCACTGTGTCTCAGGGCCTCTGGGCCTCTGGGTCTCTGGGTCACAGTGTCTCAGGGTCTCAGGGCCTCTGGGTCTCAGGGTATCAGTGTCTCAGGGTCTTTGTGTCTCAGGGTCTCAGGGTCGCTGGGTCTCTGTGTCTCAGGGACTTGGGGCCTTTGGTCTCTGGGTGTCAGTGTCTCAAGGTCTCAGGGCCTCTGGGTCTCAGGGCCTCTGGATCTCTGTGTCTCTGTGTCTCAAGGTCTCAGGGCCTTTGGTCTCTGTGTCTCTGAGTCTCAGTGTCTCAGTGTCTCAGGGTCTCTGTGTCTCTGTGTCTCAGGGTCTCAGGGCCTCTGGTTCTCCGTGTCTCAGGGTCTCAAGGTCTCAGGGTCTCAGGGCCTCTGGGTCTCTGAGTCTCAGTGTCTCAGGGTCTCAGGGCCTCTGGGTCTCTGTGTCTCTGAGTCTCAGTGTCTCAGGGTCTCATTGCCTCCGGGTCTCTGATTCTCAGTGTCTCAGGGCCTCAGGGCCTTTGGGTCTCTGTGTCTCAGGTTCTCAGGGCCTCCGGGTCTCAGGGTCTCAGTGTCTCAGGATCTCAGTGCCTCAGGGTCTCAGGGTCTCTGGGTCTCGTTGTCTCAGGGCCTCAGGGCCTCTGGGTCTCTGTGTCTCAGGGTCTCAGGGCCTCTGGGTCTCTGTGTCTCTGAGTCTCAATGTCTCAGTGTCTCAGAGCCTCTGGGTCTCTGAGTCTCAATGTCTCTGTGTCTCTGAGTCTCAGTGTCTCAGTGTCTCAGGGTCTCAGGCCCTCTGGGTCTCTGGGTCTCTGAGTCTCAATGTCTCAGTGTCTCACGTTCTCAGGGTCTCAGGGCCTCTGGGTCTATGTGTCTCTGAGTCTCAGTGTCTCAGTGTCTCAGGGCCTCTGGGTCTCTGTGTCACAGGGTCTTAGTGCCTCTGAGTCTCAGTGTCTCAGTGTCGCTGAGTCTCAGTGTCTCAGGGTCTCAGGGCCTCTGTGGGTCTCTGGGTCTCAATTTCTCTGTGTCTCAGGGTCTCTGGGTCTCAGGGTCTCATGGTCTCTGGGTCTCTGTGTCTCAGGGTCTCAGGGCCTCTGGGTCACTGTCTCTCATGGTCTCAGGGCTTCTGGGTCTTAGGTTCTCAGTGTCTCAGGGTCCCAGGGTCTCACTGCCTTTAGGTTCCAGGGTCTCAGGGTCTCTGGGTCTCTATGTCTCAGGGTCTCAGGGCCTCTGGGTCTCTGAGTCTCAGTGTCTCAGGGTCTCAGGGCCTCTGGGTCTCTAAGTCTCAGTGTCTCAGGGTCTCAGGGCCTCTGGGGCTCTGTGTCTCAGGGTCTCAGGGCCTCTGGGTCTCTGTGTCTCATTGACTCAGGGACTCTGGGTCTCTGTGTCTCAGGGTCTCTGTGTCTCAGGGTCTCAGGGCCTCTGGGTCTCTGAGTCTCAATGTCTCAGTGTCTCAGGGTCCTAGGGTCTCAGGGCTTCTGGGTGTCAGTGTCTCAGTGTATCAGGGTCTCAGGGCATCTGCGTCTCTGTGTCTCGGTCTCAAGGCCTCTGGGTCTCAGGGTCTGAGTGTCTCAGGTTCTCACGGCCTCTGGGTCTCAGGGTCTCAGTGTCTCAGGGTCTCAGGGCCTCTAGATCTCCGGGTCTCTGATTCTCAATGTCTCAGTGTCTCAGGGTCTCAAGGCCTGTGTTTCTTAGTGTCTCAGGGTCTCAGGGCCTCTGGGTCTCTGGGTCTCAACGTCTCAGGGTCTCAGGGCCTCTGGGTTTCTGGGTCTCTGGGTATCTGAATCTCAATGTCTCAGTGTCTCAGGGTCTCAGGGCATCTGGGTCTCTGTGTCTCAGGGTCTCAGGGCCTCTGGGTCTCTGTGTCTCATTGTCTCAGGGTCTCAGGGCCTCTGGGTTTCAGGGTCTCAGTGTCTCAGGGTCTCAGGGTCTCAGTGTCTCAGGGCCTCTGGGTGTCAGGGTCTCAGTGTCTCAGGGCCTCAGGGCCTCTGAGTCTCAATGTCTCAGTGTCTCAGGGTCTCAGGGCCTCTGGGTCTCAGTGTTTCAGGGCCTCTGGGTCTCAGAGTCTCAATGTCTCAGTGCCTCATGGTCTCAGGGCTTCTGGGTCTCTGTGTCTCAGGGCCTCTGGGTCTCTGGGTCTCTGGGTCTCAGTGTCTAAGGGTCTCAGGGCCTCTGGGTTTCTGGGTCTCTGAGTCTCAACGTCTCAGGGTCTCAGGGTCTCAGGGCCTGTGGGTCTCAGTGTCTCAGGGTCTCAGGGCCTCTGTGTCTCTGAGTCTCAATGTCTCAGTGTCTCAGGGTCTCAGGGTCTCAGGGCCTGTGGGTCTCAGTGTCTCAGGGTCTCAGTGCCTCTGGGTCTCTGGGTCTCTGAGTCCCAGTGTCTCAGGGTCTCAGGGTCTCTGGGTCTCTGTGTCTCAGGGTCTCAGGGCCTCTGGGTCACTGTCTCTCATGGTCTCAGGGCTTCTGGGTCTCAGGTTCTCGGTGTCTCAGGGTCCCAGGGTCTCACTACCTTTAGGTTCCAGGGTCTCAGGGTCTCTGGGTCTGTATGTCTCAGGGTCTCAGGGCCTCTGGGTCTCTTAGTCTCAGTGTCTCAGGGTCTCAGGGCCTCTGGGTCTCTAAGTCTCAGTGTCTCAGGGTCTCAGGGCCTCTGGGCCTCTGTGTCTCAGGGTCTCAGGGCCTCTGGGTCTCTGTGTCTCATTGACTCAGGGACTCTGGGTCTCTGTGTCTCAGGGTCTCTGTGTCTCAGGGTCTCAGGGCCTCTGGGTCTCTGAGTCTCAATGTCTCAGTGTCTCAGGGTCCTAGGGTCTCAGGGCTTCTGGGTGTCAGTGTCTCAGTGTATCAGGGTCTCAGGGCATCTGCGTCTCTCTGTCTCGGTCTCAAGGCCTCTGGGTCTCAGGGTCTGAGTGTCTCAGGTTCTCACGGCCTCTGGGTCTCAGGGTCTCAGTGTCTCAGGGTCTCAGGGCCTCTTGATCTCCGGGTCTCTGATTCTCAATGTCTCAGTGTTTCAGGGTCTCAGCGCCTCTGGGTCTCTGTGTCTCAGGGTCTCAGGGCCTCTGTGTATCAGGGTCTCAGGACCTCTGGGTCTCAGGGTCTCAGGGCCTCTTGGTCTCAGGGTCTCAGTGTTTCAGGGACTCTGGGTCTCTGAGTCTCAATGTCTCAGTGTCTCATGGTCTCAGGGCTTCTGGGTCTCTGTGTCTCAGGGCCTCTGGGTCTCTGGGTCTCAGTGTCTAAGGGTCTCAGGGCCTCTGGGTTTCTGGGTCTCTGAGTCTCAATGTCTCAGTGTCTCAGGGTCTCAAGGCCTGTGTTTCTTAGTGTCTCAGGGTCTCAGGGCCTCTGGGTCTCTGGGTCTTAACGTCTCAGGGTCTCAGGGCCTCTGGGTTTCTGGGTCTCTGGGTATCTGAATCTCAATGTCTCAGTGTCTCAGGGTCTCAGGGCATCTGGGTCTCTGTGTCTCAGGGTCTCAGGGCCTCTGGGTCTCTGTGTCTTATTGTCTCAGGGTCTCAGGGCCTCTGGGTTTCAGGGTCTCAGTGTCTCAGGGTCTCAGGGTCTCAGTGTCTCAGGGCCTCTGGGTGTCAGGGTCTCAGTGTCTCAGGGCCTCAGGGCCTCTGAGTCTCAATGTCTCAGTGTCTCAGGGTCTCAGGGCCTCTGGGTCTCAGTGTTTCAGGGCCTCTGGGTCTCAGAGTCTCAATGTCTCAGTGTCTCATGGTCTCAGGGCTTCTGGGTCTCTGTGTCTCAGAGCCTCTGGGTCTCTGGGTCTCAGTGTCTAAGGGTCTCAGGGCCTCTGGGTTTCTGGGTCTCTGAGTCTCAACGTCTCAGGGTCTCAGGGTCTCAGGGTCTTCAGGGCCTGTGGGTCTCAGTGTCTCAGGGTCTCAGGGCCTCTGGGTCTCTGAGTCTCAATGTCTCAGTGTCTCAGGGTCTCAGGGTCTCAGGGCCTGTGGGTCTCAGGGTCTCAGGGTCTCAGGGCCTGTGGGTCTCAGTGTCTCAGGGTCTCAGGGCCTCTGGGTCTCTGGGTCTCTGAGTCCCAGTGTCTCAGGGTCTCAGGGTCTCAGGGCCTCTGGGTCTCTGGGTCTCAATGTCTCAATGTCTCAGGGCCTCAGGGTCTCAGGGCCTCTGTGTCTCAGGGTCTCAGGGCCTCTGGGTCTCTGGGTCTCAATGTCTTAGGGTCTCATGGGCTCAGTGCCTCTCGGTCTCAGGGTCTCTGTGTCTCACTGTCTCAGGGTCTCAGGGCCTCTGGGTCACTATGTCTCAGGGTCTCAGGGCCTCTGGTCTCAGGGTCTCAGTGTCTCAGGGTCTCAGGGTCTCTAGGTCTCAGGGTCTCAGGGTCTCAGGGCCTCTGGTTCTCTGTGTCTCAGGGTCTCAGGGTCTCAGGGCCTCTGGGTCTCAGTGCCTCAGGTCTCAGGGTCTCAGGATCTCTGTGTCTCAGGGACTCAGGGTCACAGGGCCTCTGGGTCTCAGCGCCTCTGGGTCTCAGGGACTCAGGGTGTCAGTGTCTCAGAGTCTCAGGGTCTCAGGGCCTCTGGGTCTCAGGGTCTCAGTGTCTCAGGGTCTCAGGGCCTCTGGGTCTCTGGGTCTCTGTGTCTCAGGGTCTCAGTGTCTCTGGGTCTCTGACTCTCAATGTCTCAGGGTCTCAGTGTATCAGGGTCTCTGTGTCTCAGGGTCTCAGGGCCTCTGGGTCTCTGGGTCTCAGGGTCTCAGTGTCTCTGGGTTTCTCTGTCTCAGGGTCTCATGGTCTCAGGGCCTCTGGGTCTCTGGGTCTCTGAGTCACAGTGTCTCAGTGTCTCAGGGCCTCTGGGTCTCTGGGTCTCTGAGTCACAGTGTCTCAGGGTCTCAGGGCCTCTGAGTCTCAGTGTCTCAGGGTCTCAGGGCCTCTGGGTCTCAGGGACTCAGGGTCTCAGTGTCTCAGAGTCTCAGAGTCTCAGGGTCTCAGGGCCTCTGGGTCTCTGTGTCTCAGGGTCTCAGGGTCTCAGGGCATCTGGGTCTCTGTGTCTCAGGGTCTCAGGGTCTCAGGGCATCTGGGTCTCTATGTCTCAGGGCCTCAGGGCCTCTGGGTCTCAGCGACTCAGTGTCTCAGAGTCTCAGGGTCTCAGGGTCTCAGGGCCTCTGGGTCTCTGTGTCTCAGGGTCTCAGGGTCTCAGGGCATCTGGGTCTCTATGTCTCAGGGTCTCAGGTCCTCTGGGTTTCAGGTTCTCTGTGTCTCAGGGTCTCAGGGCCTCTAGGTCTCTGTGTCTCAGGGTCTCAGGGCCTCTAGGTCTCTGAGTCTCAATCTCTCAGTGTCTCAGGTTCTCAGGGTCTCAGGGCCTCTGGGTCTCTGAGTCACAGTGTCTCAGAGTCTCAGGGCCTCTGAGTCTCAGTGTCTCAGGGTCTCAGCGTCTCAGGGCCTCTGGGTCTCTGTGTCTCAGGGTCCAAGGGTCTCAGGGCATCTGGGTCTCTATGTCTCAGGGTCTCAGGGCCTCTGGATCTCTGTGTCTCATTGTCTCAGGGTCTCAGTCCCTCAGGGTCTCTGGGTCTCTGTGTCTCAGGGCCTCACGGCCTCTGGGTCTCTGAGTCTCAATGTCTCAGGGTCTTTGGGTCTCACGGTCTCTGAGTCTCCATGTCTCAGGGTCTCAGGGTCTCAGGGCCTCTGGGTCTCTTGGTTTCTGAGTCTCAATGTCTCAGTGTCTCAGTTTCTCATGGTCTCAGGGCCTTTGGGTCTCAGGGCCTCTGGGTCACTGTGTCTCAGGGCCTCAGGGCCGTTGTGTCCCAGGGTCTCAGTGTCTCTGGGTCTCAGTGTCTCAGTGTCTCAGGGTTTCAGGCTCTCTTGGTCTCTGGGTCTCAGTGTCTCTGGGTAACTGGGTCTATGTGTCTCAGTGTCTCATTGTCTCAGTGTCTCTTGGTCTCTTGGTCTCAGTGTCACAGTGTCTCAAGATCTCAGGATCTCTGAGTCTCTGGGTCCCTGTGTCTCAGTGTCTCTGGGTCCCTGGGTCTCAGGTTCTCAGGGTCTCTTGGTCTCTGGATCTCTGGGTCTCAGTGTCTCACTGTCTCAGGGTCCCAGTGTCTCAAAGTCTCAGTGTCTCAGGGTCTATGGGTCTAAGGGTCTCTTGTGTCTCTGTGTCTCAGGGTCTCTAGGTCTCTGTGTCTCAGGGTCTCAGCGTCTCTCGGTCTCTGAGTCTCTGTGTCTCAGGGTCTTGGTGTCTCTGTGTCACTGGATCTCTGGTTTTCTGGGTCTCTTGGTCTCTGGGTCACTGTGTCACAGGTTCACAGGGCCTCTTGGTCACATTGTCTCAGGGTCTATGGGTCTCGGTGTCTCTGGGTCTCATTTTACAATGTCTCAGTGCCTCAGGGTCTCAATGTCTCAGTGTCTCAGGGTCTCTGGGTCTCTGCGTCTGCGGGTCTGTGGGTCTCTGGATCTCAGTGTCTCAGGGTCTCGTGGTCTCGGGGTCTCTGAGTCTCTGGGTCTTTGGGTCTCAGTATCTCTGGGTCTCAGGGTCTCTTGGTCTCTGCGTTTCATTTTCTCAGGGTCTCTGCCTCTCTGGGTCTCAGTGTCTCAGGGTCTCTGGGCTTCTGTGTCTCAGGGTTTCAGGATATCTGGGTCTCTGGGACTCAAGGTCTCAGCGTCTCACGGTCTCTGGGTCCCTTCGGTCTCAGTGTCTCAGTGTCTCAGGGTCTCTGGGTCACTGGGACTCTGGGTCTCAATGTCTCAGGGTCTGTGGGTCTCTGGGACTCAGTATCTCAGTGTCAGAATGTCTCAGGGTCACTGGGTCTCTCGGCCTCAGTGTCTCAGGGTCTCAGTGTCCAAATGTCTCAGGGTCTCTGGGTTTCTGTGTCTCAATGTCTTAGTGTCCCAATGCCTCAGCTTCTCTGGGTCTCTGGGGCTGAGTGTCTCAGTGCCTCAGGGCCTCACTGTCTCAGGATCTCAGGGCCTCTGGGTCACTGTGTCTCAGGGTCTCAGGGCCATTGGGTCTCAGGGTCTCAGTATCTCAGGGCCTCTAGGTCTGAGGGTCTCAGGGTCTCAGGGTCTCTGGGTCTCTGTGTCTCAGGGTCTCAGGGCCTCTGGGTCTCTGGGTCTCAGGGTCTCAGGGCCTCTGGGTCTCTGGGTCTCAGTGTCTTATGGTCTCAGGGCCTCTGGGTCTCAGGGTCTCTGAGTCTCAATGTCTCAGTGTCTCAGTGCCTCAGTGTCTCAATGTATCTGGGTCTCTGGGTCTCTGTGTCTTAGTGTCTCAATGTCTCAGAGTCTCCGTGTCTCAATGTCTCAGGGTCTCAGTGTCTGTGGGTCTCTGTGTCTCAGTGTCTCAATGTCTCTGGGACTGTGGGTCTCAGTGTCCCAGTGTCTCAATGTATCAGGGTCTCTGTGTCTGAGGGACTCTGTGTCTCAGTGTCTCAATGTCTCAGTGTCTCAGTGTCTCAATGTCTCAGCGTCTCTGTGTCTCAATGTCTCAGGGACTCTGGGTCTCAGGGTCTCTGGGTCTCAGGGTCTCTTGGTCTCAATGTATCAGGGTCTCTGGGTCTCAGGATCTCTGGGTCTCTGAGACCCAGAGACCCTGAGGCATTGAGACACTGAGACACAAAGACCCAGAGACCCAGAGACACCGAGACACAGAGACCCAGAGACACTGACACATTGTGACACTGAGATACAGAGACCCAGAGACGGTGAGACACTGAGACCCAGAGAACCAGAGAGCATGAGACACTGAGACACAGAGATTCCAGAGGCACTGAGACACAGAGTCCCAGAGACCCAGAGATGGTGAGACACTGAGCCACTGAGACCCAGAGACCCAGAGACACAGAGAGCCTGAGACTTTGAGACCCTGAAACACTGAGACACAGAGACCTTGAGACCCAGAGACCCTGAGGCATTGAGACACTGAGACACAAAGACCCAGAGACCCAGAGAAACCGAGACCCTGAGACACAGACACACTGACACATTGAGACACTGAGATACAAAGACCCAGAGACGGTGAGACACTGAGACACTGAGACCCAGAGACCCTGAGAACCAGAGACACAGAGACACAGAGACCCTGAGACCCAGAGAACCAGAGAGCATGAGACACTGAGGCACAGAGATTCCAGAGGCACTGAGACACAGAGTCCCAGAGACCCAGAGATGGTGAGACACTGAGCCACTGAGACCCAGAGACCCAGAGACACAGAGAGCCTGAGACTTTGAGACCCTGAAACACTGAGACACAGAGATCTTGAGACCCAGAGACCCTAAGACACTGAGACACTGAGACCCAGAGACCCAGAGGCCCTGAGACCGAGAAGCCCTGAAACATGGAGACACAGAGACCCAGAGAGCAAGAGAACAAGACAACCTGAGACCAAGTTACCCTGAGACCCAGAGACACAGAGACCCAGATACACAGAGACCCTGAGACATTGAGACTCGAAGGGAATGAGACACAGAGACACTGAGACAAAGAGACACAGAGACACTGAGACTCTGAGACAGAGACACTGAGTCAAAGAGACACTGAGACTCTGAGACACTGAGACACAGAGACACTGAGACACTGAGTCACAGAGAAAGTGAGACACAGAGGCACTGAGAAACTGAGACACAGAGACACTGAGACACTGAGTCACAGAGAAACTGAGAACAGAGGCACTGAGACACTCAGGCACAGAGACACTGAGACTGAGACACTGAGACACAGAGACACTCAGACACTCAGGCACAGAGACACTGAGACTGAGACACTGAGACTCTGAGACACTGAGACAAAGAGACACTGAGACACCGAGAAACTGAGGCACAGAGACACAGAGACATTGAGACTCTGAGACACTGAGACACTGAGACACAGAGACACTGAGACATAGAGACACTGAGACACAGGGACACTGAGACACAGAGACACTGAGACATAGAGACACTGAGACACAGGGACACTGAGACACAGAGACACTGGGACACGGAGACACCGAGACACTGAGACACCGAGGCACATAGACACTGAGACACTGAGAAACTGAGACTCTGAGACACTGAGACACTGAGACACAGAGACACTGAGGCACAGAGACACTGAGACACAGGGACACAGAGACACTGAGACACAGAGACTCTGAGACACTGAGACACACCGGCACAGAGACAGAGACACAGATTCACTGAGACACTGAGACACAGAGACACTGAGACACAGAGACTCTGAGACATTGAGACACAGAGACACTGAGACACTGAGACACAGAGACATTGAGACTCTGAGACACTGACACACTGAGGCACAGAGACACTGAGACACTGAGACACTGAGACACTGAGACACAGAGACATTGAGACTCTGAGACACTGAGACACAGAGGCACAGAGACACAGAGGCACTAAGACACTGAGACACAGTGACACTGAGACACTGAGACACTGAGACACTGAGACACAGAGACATTGAGACTCTGAGACACTGCGACACTGAGGCACAGAGACACTGAGACACTGAGACTCTGAGACACTGAGGCACAGAGACACAGAGACAGTGAGACAGTGAGACACAGAGACACTGAGACACTGAGACACAAGGAAATTGAGGCACAGAGACACTGAGACACCGAGACAATGAGACACCGAGGCACAGAGACACTGAGACACCGAGACACTGAGACACTGAGACAGAGAGACACTGAGACACAGAGACACAGAGACGCTGAGAAACTGAGACTGCGAGACACTGAGACACTGAGACTCTGAGACTCGGAGGCACTGAGACACTGAGACACAGAGACATTGAGGCGCAGAGGCACTGAGACAGAGAGTTGCTGAGACTCTGAGACACTGAGACACTGAGACAATGAGACACTGAGACACAGAGACACAGAGGCAGAGGGACACAGAGACACTGAGACGCTGAGACACTGAGGCACAGAGACACTGAGACACTGAGACACAGAGACACTGAGGCACAGAGACACAGATACACTGAGACACTGAGACACAAAGACACTGAGACACTGAGACACCGAGACACCGAGGCACAGAGACACTGAGACACTGAGACTCTGAGACACTGAGACACAGAGACACTGAGACACAGAGACACAGAGACACTGAGAAACTGAGACTCTGAGACACTGAGACAATGAGACTCTGAGGCACAGAGACACTGAGACACTAAGACTCTGAGACTCGGAGGCACTGAGGCACTGAGACACTGAGACACTGAGGCGCAGAGGCACTGAGACACAGAGTTACTGAGACTCTGAGACACTGAGACAATGAGACACTGAGACACAGAGACACAGAGTCACAGGGACACAGAGGCACTGAGACGCTGAGACACTGAGACACTGAGGCACAGAGACACTGAGACACTGAGACTCTGAGACACTGAGACACAGAGACACTGAGACACTGAGACACAGAGACACGGAGAAACTGAGACTCGGAAGCACTGAGACACTGAGACACAGAGACACTGAGACACAGAGGCACAGAGACACAGAGACACTGAGACTGTGAGACACTGAGACACTGAGGCACAGAGACACTGAGACATTGAGACACAGAGACAGTGAGACACTGAGAATCTGAGACACTGAGACACAGAGACACTGAGAAACTGAGACTCTGAGACACTGAGACACTGAGACACAGAGACACTGAGACTCTGAGACACTGAGACACTGAAACACTGAGACACAGAGACACTGAGACACAGAGATTCTGAGACACTGAGACACTGAGACACTGAGACACAGACACACTGAGACACTGAGACTCAAGACACTGAGGCACAGAGACACAGAGACACTGAGACACAGAGACATTGAGACTCTGAGACTCAGAGTTACTGAGTCTCTGACACACTGAGACAATGAAACTCGGAGACACTGAGACACTGAGGCACTGAGACACCGAGACACAGGGACACTGAGACACAGAAACACTTAGACTGTGAGACACTGAGACACTGAGGCACAGAGACACTGAGACATTGAGACACAGAGACAGTGAGACACTGAGAATCTGAGACACTGAGACACTGAGACTCTGAGACACTGAGACACAGAGACACGGAGACGCAGAGACACTGAGACACTGAGACTCGGAGACACTGAGACACTGAGACCAAGAGACACAGAGACACTGAGACATTGAGACACAGAGACACTGAGACTCTGAAACACTGAGACATTGAGACACAGACACACTGAGACACTGAGACTCTGAGATACTGAGACACTGAGGCCCAGAGACACAGAGACACTGAGACACTGAGGCTCAGAGACACTGAGACCAAGAGACAGAGAGATACGGAGACTCTGATACACTGAGACACTGAGGCACAGAGACACTGAGACACTGAGACTCTGAGACACTGAGACACTGAGGCCCATAGACACAGAGACACTGAGACACTGAGGCACTGAGTCAAAGAGACACAGAGACACTGAGACACTGAGACACTGAGGCACAGAGACACTGAGACACTGAGAATCTGAGACACTGAGACTCTGAGACACAGAGACACTGAGACACAGAGACTCTGAGACACTGAGACACTGAGGCACTGAGGCACAGAGACACTGAGACCAAGAGACACAGAGACACTGAGACTCTGAGACACAGACACACTGAGACACAGACACACTGAGACACTGAGACTCTGAGACACTGAGGCACAGAGACACAGAGACACTGAGACACTGAGACACTGAGAAACAGAGACATTGAGACTCTGAGACTCAGAGTTATTGAGTCTCTGACACACTGAGACAATGAAACTCGGAGACACTGAGGCGCAGAGGCACTGGGACACTGAGACACAGGGACACTGAGACACAGGGACACTGAGACTCTGAGACACTGAGACAATGCAACTCGGAGACACTGAGACACTTAGACACAGAGACACAGAGGCACAGAAACACTGAGACTGTGAGACACTGAGACACTGAGGCACAGAGACACTGAGACACTGAGACACTGAGACTCTGAGACACGGAGACACAGAGGCACGGAGACACAGAGACACTGAGGCACTGAGACTCGGAGACACTGAGATCAAGAGACACAGAGACACTGAGACATTGAGACACAGAGACACTGAGACTCTGAAACACTGAGACATTGAGACACAGACACACTGAGACACTGAGACTCTGAGATACTGAGACACTGAGGCACAGAGACACACAGACACTGAGAAACTGAGGCTCAGAGACACTGAGACCAAGAGACAGAGAGATACGGAGACTCTGAGACACTGAGACACTGAGGCACAGAGACACTGAGACACTGAGACTCTGAGACACTGAGGCCCATAGACAGAGAGACACTGAGACACTGAGACACTGAGGCACAGAGACACTGAGTCAAAGAGACACAGAGACACTGAGACACTGAGACACTGAGGCACAGAGACACTGAGACACTGAGAAACTGAGACACTGAGACACAGAGACACTGAGACACTGAGACTCTGAGACACTGAGACACAGAGACACTGAGACTCTGAGACACTGAGACACTGAGACACAGAGACACTGAGGCACAGAGACACTGAGACCAAGAGACACAGAGACACTGAGACTCTGAGACACTGAGACACAGACACACTGAGACACTGAGACTCTGAGACACTGAGGCACAGAGACACAGAGACACTGAGACACTGAGACACAGAGACATTGAGACTCTGATGCACTGAGACACTGCGACACTGAGACACTGAGACATAGAGACACAGAGACAGTGAGACACTGAGACACAGGGACACTGAGACACTGAGACACTGAGGGTCAGAGGCACTGAGACCAAGACACAGAGAGATACGGAGACTCTGAGACACTGAGTCACTGAGGCACAGATACTCTGAGACACTGAGACACTGAGACATTGAGACTCTGAGATAGTGAGACACTGAGACACTGAGACACAGAGACACAGAGACACTGAGACATAGAGACACAGAGACAGTGAGACACTGAGACTCTGAGACACTGAGACAATGAGAGACTGAGATACAGAGACACAGAGGCAGATGGACACAGAGACACTGAGACGCTGAGACACTGAGGCACAGAGACACTGAGACACTGAGACTCTGAAACACTGAGACAATGAGGCACAGAGACACTGAGACACAGGGGCACAGAGACACTGAGACACAGATTCACTGAGACACTGATACACAGAGACACTAAGACACAGAGACTCTGAGTCCCTGAGACCCTGAGACACTGAGTCCCAGAGACCCAGAGGCCCTGAGACCCTGAGACACAGAGACCCTGAGAACCTGAGACACAGAGACCCAGAGGCCCTGAGACCCTGAGACACTGAGACCCAGAGGCCCTGAGACCCTGAGACACAGAGACCCAGAGACCCAGAGGCCCAGAGACCCTGAGACCCAGAGGCCCAGAGGCCGTGAGACCCTGAGACACAGAGACCCAGAGACACAGAGTCCCTGAGACACAGAGACCCAGAGACCCTGAGACACTGAGACCCTGAGACCCAGAGGCCGTGAGACCCTGAGATCCTGAGACACTGAGACCCAGAGGCCCTGAGACCCTGAGTCACTGAGACACAGAGACCCCGAGGCCATGAGAACCTGAGACACTGAGACATTGAGACGCAGTGTCCCTGAGACACTGAGTCCCAGAGACCCAGAGGCCCTGAGACCCTGAGACACAGAGACCCAGAGACCCTGAGAACCTTAGACACTGAGACACTGAGACACTGAGACTCAGAGACCCAGAGGCCCTGAGACCCTGAGACCCTGAGAACCAGACGCCCTGAGACACTGAGACCCTGAGACGCAGAGGCCCTGAGACACTGAGACACAGAGACCCAGACGCCCTGAGACCCTGAGACACTGAGACATTGAGCCTCAGAGTCCCAGAGACCAGGAGGACATGAGACACAGAGATCCAGATGCCCTGAGACCCTGAGACACTGAGACACTTAGACATTGAGACTCAGAGACACAGAGGCCCTGAGACCCTGAGTCCCTGAGACGCTGAGACATTGAGACACAGAGACCCAGAGGTCCTGAGGCCCTGAGACACTGAGACACAGAGACCCAGAGGCCCTGTGACCCAGAGACCCAGAAGCCCTGAGGCCCTGAGACCCTGAGACACTGAGACCTGGAGGCCCTGAGACCCTGAGACACTGAGACCCTGAGACCCTGAGACCCAGAGGCCCTGTGACCCTGAGAACCTGAGACACTGAGACACTGAGACTCAGAGACCCAGAGACCCAGAGGCCCTGGACCCTGAGACACTGAGACTCAGAGACACTGAGAACCTGAGACACTGAGACATTGAGACACAGAGACCCAGAGACCCAGAGACACTGAGACCCAGAGACCCAGAGGCCCTGAGACACTGAGACCCTGAGACCCAGAGTCCCTGAGACCCTGAGACACAGAGACCCAGAGACCCTGAGACCCTGAGACACTGAGACCCTGAGACCCAGAGGCCGTGAGACCCTGAGACCCTGAGACACTGAGACCCTGAGACCCAGAGGCCCTGAGACCCTGTGACACTGAGACACAGAGACCCAGAGGCCATGAGAACCTGAGACACTGAGACATTGAGTCCCAGAAGCCCTGAGACACTGAGTGAGCCACAGAGGCCCTGAGACCCTGAGACACAGAGACCCAGAGACCCTGAGACCCTGAGACACTGAGACACAGAGACCCAGACGCCCTGAGACCCTGAGACACTGAGACATTGAGCCTCAGAGTCCCAGAGACCAGGAGGACATGAGACACAGAGATCCAGATGCCCTGAGACCCTGAGACACAGGGACCCAGAGGCCCTGAGACTCTGAGACACTGAGACCCAGAGACCCTGAGACCCTGAGACACTCAGACCCTGAGACACAGAGACACTGAGACACTAGGACACACACACCCAGAGAGCCTGAGACACTGAAACCCTTAGACATTGAGACCCTGAAACCCGGAGACACCGAGAGACTGAGACTTTGAGACAGTGAGACCCAGAGACCCACAGAAACAGAGACACTGATACACAGAGACCCAGAGACCCTGAGTCACTGAGACACTGAGACACAGGGACCCCGAGACTCAGAGACCCTGTGGCCTTGCAACACTGAGACACAGAGACCCAGAGACCCAATGACCCTGACACAGTGACCCAGAGACCCAGAGATCTTGAGACATTGAGACCCTGAGACACTGAGACCCAGGGACCTTGAGACCCAGAGACCAGAGACCCAGAGACCCTGTGACCCAGAGTCACTGAGACACTGACACCCTGAGACCCAGAGTCACTGAGTCACTGAGACACTGAGACACAGGGACACTGAGACCATGAGAAACTGAGACCCAGAGACACTGAGACATTGAGACCCAGAGAAATAGAGACCCTGAGAAACTGAAACACTGAGACCCAATGGACACTGAGACCCAGAGACCCAGAGACCCTGGGACCCAGAGACCCAGAGACCCTGAGATCCAGAAACCCTGAGACCCAGAGACACTGAGACACTAAGACGCAGAGCCCCAGAGACCCAAAGACTCTGAGACCCAGTTATCCAGAGACCATCTGACAATGAGACCCAGAGACCCTGAGACCCTGAGACACCGAGACCCAGAGACTCAGAGACCCTGAAACCCAGAGAACCAGACACCCAGAGACCCTGAGACACTGAGACCCTGTGACACTGAGACACTGAGACCCTGAGACACTGAGAAACTGAGACACTGAGACCCAGAGACCCAGAGACACTGAGACCCTGAGACACTTAGACATTGAGACAGTGAGACACAGAGACACTGTGACCCTGAGACACTGAGACACAGAGACACCGAGACCCAGAGACACTGAGACACTGAGACACTGAGACTCTGAGACACAGAGACACTGAGGCACACAGACACTGAGACAATGAGATACCGAGACACTGAGACATAGAGACACAGAGACAGTGAGACACTGAGACACAGGGACACTGAGACACAGAGACACTGAGACACTGAGACACCGAGACACTGAGACACACAGATACTGAGACACAGAGACACTGAAACACTGAGACAATGAGGCACAGAGACACTGAGACACAGGGACACAGAGACGCTGAGACACAGAGACACTGAGACACTGAGACACTGAGACACACAGACACTGAGACACTGAGACACTGAGACGTAGAGACACAGAGACAGTGAGGCAGTGAGACACAGGGACACTGAGACACAGAGACACTGAGACACTGAGACACCGAGACACTGAGACAGCGACGCACAGAGACACTGAGACACTGAGATTCTGAGACACAGAGACACTGAGGCACACAGACACTGAGACACTGAGACACAGGGACACTGAGACACAGAGACACTGAGACACTGAGACACTGAGACTCTGAGACACAGAGACACTGAGGCACACAGACACTGAGACACTGAGACACCGAGACACTGAGACATAGAGACACAGAGACAGTGAGACACTGAGACACAGGGACACTGAGACACAGAGACACTGAGACACTGAGACTCTGAGACACCGACACACTGAGACACCGATGCACAGAGACACTGAGACACTGAGACACACAGACACTGAGACACAGAGACACTGAAACACTGTGACAATGAGGCACAGAGACACTGAGACAAAGGGACACAGAGACACTGAGACACAAAGACTCTGAGACACTGCGGCACAGAGACATAGAGACACTGAGACACAGAGACATTGAGACTCTGAGACACTGAGACACTGAGGCACAGAGACACAGAGACACTGAGACACAGAGACCCTAAGACACTGAGACACAGGGACACTGAGACACAGAGGCACTGAGACACTGAGACACTGAGACACAGAGACATTGAGACTCTGAGAGACTGAGACACAGAGACACTGAGGCACAGAGACACTGAGACACAGAGACACAGGGACACTGAGGCAGAGAGGCACTGAGACACTGAGACACTGAGACACAGAGACATTGAGACTCTGAGACACTGAGACACTAAGGCACAGAGACACAGAGACACTGAGACACAGAGACACTGAGACACAGGGAAACTGAGACACAGAGACACTGAGACACCGAGACACTGAGACACCGAGGCACAGAGACACTGAGACACTGAGACACTGAGACTCTGAGACACTGAGACACAGAGACACTGAGACAGAGAGACACAGAGACGCTGAGAAACTGAGACTGCGAGACACTGAGACAATGAGACTCTGAGACTCAGAGGCAATGAGACACTGAGACTCTGAGACTCGGTGGCACTGAGACACTGAGACACAGAGACACTGAAGCGCAGAGGCACTGAGACACAGAGTTACTGAGTCTCTGAGGTACTGCGACAATGAGACTCGGAGACACTGAGGCGCAGAGACACTGAGACACAGAGACACAGAGGCACAGAGGCACAGAGACACTGAGACTCTGAGACACTGAGGCACTGAGGCACAGAGACACTGAGACACTGAGACACTGAGACACAGAGACACTGAGACACAGAGACACTGAGACTCTGAGACACGGAGACACAGAGACCCTGAGACACAGAGACACTGAGACCCTGAGACACAGAGACACTGAGACACTGAGGCACTGAGACACAGAGACACTGAGACACTGAGGCACAGAGACACTGAGACCAAGAGACACAGAAACATTGAGACATTGAGACTCTGAGACACTGAGACTCGGAGACACTGAGACATTGAGACATAGGCACACTGAGTCACTGAGACCCTGAGATACTGAGACACGGAGGCACAGAGACACAGAGACACTGAGACACTGAGGCTCAGAGACACTGAGACCAAGAGACAGAGAGATACGGAGACTCTGAGACACTGAGACACTGAGGCACAGAGACACTGAGGCACTGAGACTCTGACACACTGAGACACTGAGACACACAGACACTGAGGCACAGAGACACTGAGACACTGAGGCTCAGAGACACTGAGACCAAGAGACAGAGGGATACAGAGACTCTGAGACACTGAGACACTGAGGCACAGAGACACTGAGACATTGAGACTCTGAGACACTGAGACACTGAGGCCCAGAGACACTGAGACACTGAGACACAGGGACACTGAGACACAGAGGCACTGAGACACTGAGACACTGAGACACTGCGGCACAGAGACAAAGAGACACAGATTCATTGAGACACTGAGACACAGAGACACTGAGACACAGAGACTCTGAGACAATGAGACACTGAGACACAGAGACATTGAGACTCTGAGACACTGAGAGACTGAGGCACAGAGACACAGAGACACTGATACACAGAGACACTAAGACACTGAGACAAAGGGACACTGAGACACAGAGGCACTGAGACACTGAGACACTGAGCCACAGAGACATTGAGACTCTGAGACACTGAGACACTGAGGCACAGAGACACAGAGACACTGAGACACTGCGGCACAGAGACAAAGAGACACAGATTCATTGAGACAATGAGACACTGAAACACTGAGACAATGAGGCACAGAGACACTGAGACACAGGGACACAGAGACGCTGAGACACAGAGACTCTGAGACACTGAGACACTGAGACACACAGACACTGAGACACTGAGACACTGAGACGTAGAGACACAGAGACAGTGAGGCACTGAGACACAGGGACACTGAGACACAGAGACACTGAGACACTGAGACACCGAGACACTGAGACAGCGACGCACAGAGACACTGAGATTCTGAGACACAGAGACACTGAGGCACATAGACACTGAGACACTGAGACACTGAGACACAGGGACACTGAGACACAGAGACACTGAGACACTGAGACACTGAGACTCTGAGACACAGAGACACTGAGGCACACAGACACTGAGACACTGAGACACCGAGACACTGAGACATAGAGACACAGAGACAGTGAGACACTGAGACACAGGGACACTGAGACACAGAGACACTGAGACACTGAGACACCGACACACTGAGACACCGATGCACAGAGACACTGAGACACTGAGACACACAGACACTGAGACACAGAAACACTGAAACACTGAGACAATGAGGCACAGAGACACTGAGACACAGGGACACAGAGACACTGAGACACTGAGACACAGAGACTCTGAGACACTGAGACACACAGACACTGAGACACTGAGACACCGAGACACTGAGACATAGAGACACAGAGACAGTGAGACACTGAGACACAGGGACACTGAGACACAGAGACACTGAGACACTGAGACACCGAGACACTGAGACACTGAGGCGCAGAAACACTGAGACACTGAGACACAGAGACACACAGACACTGAGACACAGAGACACTGAAACACTGTGACAATGAGGCACAGAGACACTGAGACAAAGGGACACAGAGACACTGAGACACAGAGACTCTGAGACACTGCGGCACAGAGACATAGAGACACTGAGACACAGAGACATTGAGACTCTGAGACACTGAGACACTGAGGCACAGAGACACAGAGACACTGAGACACAGAAACCCTAAGACACTGAGACACAGGGACACTGAGACACAGAGGCACTGAGACACTGAGACACTGAGACACAGAGACATTGAGACTCTGAGAGACTGAGACACAGAGACACTGAGGCACAGAGACACTGAGACACAGAGACACAGGGACACTGAGGCAGAGAGGCACTGAGACACTGAGACACAGAGACATTGAGACTCTGAGACACTGAGACACTAAGGCACAGAGACACAGAGACACTGAGACACAGAGACACTGAGACACAGGGAAACTGAGACACAGAGACACTGAGACACCGAGACACTGAGACACCGAGGCACAGAGACACTGAGACACTGAGACACCGAGACACTGAGACAGCGAGGCACAGAGACACTGAGACACTGAGACTCTGAGACACAGAGACACTGAGGCACACAGACACTGAGACACTGAGACACTGAGACACTGAGACACAGGGACACTGAGACACAGAGACACTGAGACACTGAGACACTGAGACACCGAGGCACAGAGACACTGAGACACTGAGACTCTGAGACACAGAGACACTGAGGCACACAGACACTGAGACACTGAGATACCGAGACACTGAGACATAGAGACACAGAGACAGTGAGACACTGAGACACAGGGACACTGAGACACAGAGACACTGAGACACTGAGACACCGAGACACTGAGACACACAAATACTGAGACACAGAGACACTGAAACACTGAGACAATGAGGCACAGAGACACTGAGACACAGGGACACAGAGACGCTGAGACACAGAGACTCTGAGACACTGAGACACTGAGACACACAGACACTGAGACACTGAGACACTGAGACGTAGAGACACAGAGACAGTGAGGCAGTGAGACACAGGGACACTGAGACACAGAGACACTGAGACACTGAGACACCGAGACACTGAGACAGCGACGCACAGAGACACTGAGACACTGAGATTCTGAGACACAGAGACACTGAGGCACACAGACACTGAGACACTGAGACACAGGGACACTGAGACACAGAGACACTGAGACACTGAGACACTGAGACTCTGAGACACAGAGACACTGAGGCACACAGACACTGAGACACTGAGACACCGAGACACTGAGACATAGAGACACAGAGACAGTGAGACACTGAGACACAGGGACACTGAGACACAGAGACACTGAGACACTGAGACTCTGAGACACCGACACACTGAGACACCGATGCACAGAGACACTGAGACACTGAGACACACAGACACTGAGACACAGAGACACTGAAACACTGTGACAATGAGGCACAGAGACACTGAGACAAAGGGACACAGAGACACTGAGACACAAAGACTCTGAGACACTGCGGCACAGAGACATAGAGACACTGAGACACAGAGACATTGAGACTCTGAGACACTGAGACACTGAGGCACAGAGACACAGAGACACTGAGACACAGAGACCCGAAGACACTGAGACACAGGGACACTGAGACACAGAGGCACTGAGACACTGAGACACTGAGACACAGAGACATTGAGACTCTGAGAGACTGAGACACAGAGACACTGAGGCACAGAGACACTGAGACACAGAGACACAGGGACACTGAGGCAGAGAGGCACTGAGACACTGAGACACAGAGACATTGAGACTCTGAGACACTGAGACACTAAGGCACAGAGACACAGAGACACTGAGACACAGAGACACTGAGACACAGGGAAACTGAGACACAGAGACACTGAGACACCGAGACACTGATACACCGAGGCACAGAGACACTGAGACACTGAGACACTGAGACTCTGAGACACTGAGACACAGAGACACTGAGACAGAGAGACACAGAGACGCTGAGAAACTGAGACTGCGAGACACTGAGACAATGAGACTCTGAGACTCAGAGGCAATGAGACACTGAGACTCTGAGACTCGGTGGCACTGAGACACTGAGACACAGAGACACTGAAGCGCAGAGGCACTGAGACACAGAGTTACTGAGTCTCTGAGGCACTGTGACAATGAGACTCGGAGACACTGAGGCGCAGAGACACTGAGACACAGAGACACAGAGGCACAGAGGCACAGAGACACTGAGACTCTGAGACACTGAGGCACTGAGGCACAGAGACACTGAGACACTGAGACACTGAGACACAGAGACACTGAGACACAGAGACACTGAGACTCTGAGACACGGAGACACAGAGACCCTGAGACACAGAGACACTGAGACCCTGAGACACAGAGACACTGAGACACTGAGGCACTGAGACACAGAGACACTGAGACACTGAGGCACAGAGACACTGAGACCAAGAGACACAGAAACACTGAGACATTGAGACTCTGAGACACTGAGACTCGGAGACACTGAGACATTGAGACATAGACACACTGAGTCACTGAGACCCTGAGATACTGAGACACGGAGGCACAGAGACACAGAGACACTGAGACACTGAGGCTCAGAGACACTGAGACCAAGAGACAGAGA
Source organism: Carcharhinus amblyrhynchos (assembly GCF_965287045.1). Taxonomy (NCBI): domain Eukaryota; kingdom Metazoa; phylum Chordata; class Chondrichthyes; order Carcharhiniformes; family Carcharhinidae; genus Carcharhinus; species Carcharhinus amblyrhynchos. The sequence continues at coordinate 90,373 of NW_027649863.1, forward strand.
GATACGGAGACTCTGAGACACTGAGACACTGAGGCACAGAGACACTGAGGCACTGAGACTCTGACACACTGAGACACTGAGACACACAGACACTGAGGCACAGAGACACTGAGACACTGAGGCTCAGAGACACTGAGACCAAGAGACAGAGGGATACAGAGACTCTGAGACACTGAGACACTGAGGCACAGAGACACTGAGACATTGAGACTCTGAGACACTGAGACACTGAGGCCCAGAGACACTGAGACACTGAGACACAGGGACACTGAGACACAGAGGCACTGAGACACTGAGACACTGAGACACTGCGGCACAGAGACAAAGAGACACAGATTCATTGAGACACTGAGACACAGAGACACTGAGACACAGAGACTCTGAGACAATGAGACACTGAGACACAGAGACATTGAGACTCTGAGACACTGAGAGACTGAGGCACAGAGACACAGAGACACTGATACACAGAGACACTAAGACACTGAGACAAAGGGACACTGAGACACAGAGGCACTGAGACACTGAGACACTGAGCCACAGAGACATTGAGACTCTGAGACACTGAGGCACTGAGGCACAGAGACACAGAGACACTGAGACACAGAGACACAGAGACACTGAGACACAGGGACACTGAGACACAGAGGCACTGAGACACTGAGACACTGAGACACAGAGACATTGAGACTCTGAGACACTGAGACATTGAGACTCTGAGACACTGAGACACAGAGACACTGAGACACTGAGACTCTGACACACGGAGACACAGAGACACTGAGACACAGAGACACTGAGACACTGAGACCAAGAGACACAGAGACACTGAGACATTGAGACACAGAGACTCTGAGGCACTGAGACATTGAGACACAGACACACTGAGACACTGAGACTCTGAGACACGGAGGCACAGATACACAGAGACACTGAGTCACTGAGGCTCAGAGACACTGAGACCAAGAGACAGAGAGATACGGAGACTCTGAGACACTGAGACACTGAGGCACAGAGACACTGAGACACTGAGGCACAGAGACACTGAGACACCGAGTCACAGAGACACTGAGACACTGAGACACTGAGGCTCAGAGACACAGAGACACTGAGACCGAGAGACACTGAGACTCTGAGACACAGAGACACAGAGACACTGAGACACAGAGACATTGAGACTCTGAGACACTGAGACACTGAGGCACAGAGACACAGAGACACTGAGACACAGAGACACTGAGAAACTGAGACACTGAGACAGAGGGACACTGAGACACAGAGACACTGAGACACTGAGACAAAGAGACATTGAGACTCTGAGACACGGAGACACTGAGGCACAGAGACACAGAGACACTGAGACACAGAGACACTAAGACACTGAGACACTGAGACACAGGGACACTGAGACACAGAGACACTGAGACAAAGAGACATTGAGACTCTGAGACTCTGAGACACTGAGACACTGAGGCACAGAGACACAGAGACACTGAGACACAGAGACACTGAGACACTGAGACAAAGAGACATTGAGACTCTGAGACACGGAGACACTGAGGCACAGAGACACAGAGACACTGAGACACAGAGACACTAAGACACTGAGACACTGAGACACAGGGACACTGAGACACAGAGACACTGAGACAAAGAGACATTGAGACTCTGAGACTCTGAGACACTGAGACACTGAGGCACAGAGACACAGAGACACTGAGACACAGAGACACTGAGACAAAGAGACATTGAGACTCTGAGACACGGAGACACTGAGGCACAGAGACACAGAGACACTGAGACACAGAGACACTAAGACACTGAGGCACAGAGACACAGAAACACTGAGACACAGAGACACTAAGACACTGAGACACTGAGACACAGGGACACTGAGACACAGAGACACTGAGACACTGAGATAATGAATCTCGGAGACACTGAGACACTGAGACACTAAGACACAGAGACACAGAGGCACAGAGACACAGAGACACTGAGACTCGGAGACACTGAGACACTGAGGCACAGAGACACTGAGACACTAATGCACAGAGACACTGAGACCAAGAGACACAGAGACACTGAGACATTGAGACACAGAGACACTGAGACACAGAGACTCTGAGACACGGAGACACAGAGACACAGAGACACTGAGACACAGAGACACTGAGACTCTGAGACACTGAGACACTGAGACACAGAGACACTGAGACACTAAGGCACAGAGACACTGAGACCAAGAGACACAGAGACACTGAGACATTGAGACACAGAGACTCTGAGACACTGAGACATTGAGACACAGACACACTGAGACAATGAGACTCTGAGATACTGAGACACTGAGGCACAGAGACACTGAGACACTGAGGCTCAGAGACACTGAGTCAAAGAGACAGAGAGATACGGAGACTCTGAGACACTGAGACACTGAGGCACAGAAACACTGAGACACTGAGACTCTGAGACACTGAGACACTGAGGCCCAGAGACACTGAGACACTGGGGCACAGAGACACTGAGACACTGAGACATAGAGACACAGAAACAGTGAGACACTGAGACACAGGGACACTGAAACACAGAGACACTGAGACACTGAGACACCGAGACACTGAGACACTGAGACACAGAGACATTGAGACTCTGAGACACTGAGACACTGAGGCACAGAGACACAGAGACACTGAGACACAGAGACACTAAGACACTGAGACACAGGGACACTAGGACACTGAGACACAGAGACATTGAGACTCTGAGACACTGAAACACTGAGGCACAGAGACACTGAGACACTGAGACACAGAGACACTAAGACACTGAGACACTGGGACACTGAGGCACAGAGGCACTGAGACAATGAGACACTGAGGCACAGAGACATTGAGACTCTGAGACACTGAGACACTAAGGCACAGAGACACAGAGACACTGAGACACAGAGACACTGAGAAACAGGTAAATTGAGACATAGAGACACTGAGACACCGAGACAGTGAGACACCGAGGCACAGAGACACTGAGACACTGAGACACTGAGACTCTGAGACACTGAGACACTGAGACACAGAGACACAGAGACGCTGAGAAACTGAGACTCCGAGACACTGAGACTATGAGACTCTGAGACTCGGAGGCACTGAGACACAGAGACACTGAGGCGCAGAGACACTGAGACACAGAGTTACTGAGTCTCTGAGGCACTGAGACAATGAAACTCGGAGACACTGAGGCGCAGAGACACTGAGACACAGAGACACAGAGGCACAGAGAAACGCAGACACTGAGACTCTGAGACACTGAGACACAGAGACACTGAGACACTGAGACTCTGAGACACTGAGACATTGAGACATAGACACACTGAATCACTGAGACCCTGAGATACTGAGACACGGAGGCACAGAGACACAGAGACACAGAGACACTGAGACACTGAGGCTCAGAGACACTGAGACCAAGAGACAGAGAGATACGGAGACTCTGAGACACTGAGACACTGAGGCACAGAGACACTGAGACACTGAGACTCTGACACACTGAGACACTGAGACACACAGACACTGAGACACAGAGACACTGAAACACTGAGACAATGAGGCACAGAGACACTGAGACACTGAGGCTCAGAGACACTGAGACACTGAGGCCCAGAGACACTGAGACACTGAGACACAGGGACACAGAGACACTGAGACACAGAGACTCTGAGACACTGAGACACAGGGACACTGAGGCACAGAGGCACTGAGACACTGAGACACTGAGACACTGAGACACTGCGGCACAGAGACAAAGAGACACAGATTCATTGAGACACTGAGACACTGAGTCACAGAGACTCTGAGACAATGAGACACTGAGACACAGAGACATTGAGACTCTGAGACACTGAGAGACTGAGGCACAGAGACACAGAGACACTGAGACACAGAGACACTAAGACACTGAGACAAAGGGACACTGAGACACAGAGGCACTGAGACACTAGAACACTGAGTCACAGAGACATTGAGACTCTGAGACACTGAGACACTGAGGCACAGAGACACAGAGACACTGAGACACAGAGACACAGAGACACAGGGACACTGAGACACAGAGGCACTGAGACACTGAGACACTGAGACACAGAGACACTGAGACTCTGAGACACTGAGACACTGAGACTCTGAGACACTGAGACTCTGAGACACTGAGACACTGAGACACAGAGACACAGAGACGCTGAGAAACTGAGACTCCGAGACACTGAGACTATGAGACTCTGAGACTCGGAGGCACTGAGACACTGAGACTCGGAGGCACTGAGACCCTGAGACACAGAGACACTGAGGCGCAGAGGCACTGAGACACAGAGTTACTGAGTCTCTGAGGCACTGAGACAATGAAACTCGGAGACACTGAGGCGCAGAGACACTGAGACACAGAGACACAGAGGCACAGAGAAACACAGACACTGAGACTCTGAGACACTGAGGCACAGAGACACTGAGACACTGAGACTCTGAGACACGGAGACACAGAGACACTGAGACACAGAGACACTGAGACACTGAGACCAAGAGACACAGAGACACTGAGACATTGAGACACAGAGACACTGAGACTCTGAGGCACTGAGACATTGAGACACAGACACACTGAGACACTGAGACTCTGAGACACGGAGGCACAGATACACAGAGACACTGAGTCACTGAGGCTTAGAGACACTGAGACCAAGAGACAGAGAGATACGGAGACTCTGAGACACTGAGACACTGAGGCACAGAGACACTGAGACACTGAGACACTGAGACACCGAGGCACAGAGACACTGAGACACTGAAACACTGAGACTCTGAGACACTGAGACACTGAGACATTGACACTCTGAGACACTGAGACACAGAGGCACTGAGACACAGAGACACTAAGACACTGAGGCACAGGGACACTGAGACACAGAGACACTGAGACACTGCGACAAAGATACATTGAGACTCTGAGACACTGAGACTCTGAGACACTGAGACACTGAGACACACAGACACTGAGACTCTGAGACACTGAGACACTGAGACACTGAGACACTGAGACACACAGACACTGAGACACAGAGACACTGAAACACTGAGACACAGGGACACTGAGACACAGAGGCACTGAGACACGGCGACACTGAGACACAGAGACTTTGAGACTCTGAGACACTCAGACACTGAGGCACAGAGACACAGAGACACTGAGACACAGAGACACTAAGACACTGAGACACTGAGACACAGGGACACTGAGACACAGAGGCACTGAGACACAGAGACACTAAGACACTGAGACACAGAGACACAGAGACACTGAGACACAGAGACACTGAGACACTGAGACACTGAGACACAGAGACACTGAGACACCGAGTCACAGAGACACTGAGACACTGAGACACTGAGGCTCAGGGACACAGAGACACTGAGACCGAGAGACACTGAGACTCTGAGACTCTGAGACACAGAGACACAGAGACACTGAGACACTGAGACATTGAGACTCTGAGACACTGAGACACTGAGGCACAGAGACACAGAGACACTGAGACACAGAGACACTGAGAAACTGAGACAAAGAGACATTAAGACTCTGAGACACTGAGACACTGAGGCACAGAGACACTGAGACACAGAGACACTGAGACACTGAGACACTGAGACAGAGGGACACTGAGACACGGAGACACTGAGACACTGAGACAAAGAGACATTGAGACTCTGAGACACGGAGACACAGAGACACTGAGACACAGAGACATTGAGACTCTGAGACACTGAGACACTGAGGCACAGAGACACAGAGACACTGAGACACAGAGACACTGAGAAACTGAGACACTGAGACAGAGGGACACTGAGACACAGAGACACTGAGACACTGAGACAAAGAGACATTGAGACTCTGAGACACGGAGACACTGAGGCACAGAGACACAGAGACACTGAGACACAGAGACACTAAGACACTGAGACACTGAGACACAGGGACACTGAGACACAGAGACACTGAGACAAAGAGACATTGAGACTCTGAGACTCTGAGACACTGAGACACTGAGGCACAGAGACACAGAGACACTGAGACACAGAGACACTGTGACACAGGGAAACTGAGACACAGAGACACTGAGACACTGAGATAATGAAACTCGGAGACACTGAGACACTGAGACACTTAGACACAGAGACACAGAGACACTGAGACTCGGAGACACTGAGACACTGAGGCACAGAGACACTGAGACACTGAGAATCTGAGACACTGAGACACAGAGACAGTGAGACACTGAGACACTGTGACTCTGAGACACGGAGACACAGAGACACTGAGACACAGAGACACTGAGACACTGAGACACTGAGACACAGAGACACTGAGACACTAAGGCACAGAGACACTGAGACCAAGAGACACAGAGACACTGAGACATTGAGACACAGAGACTCTGAGACACTGAGACATTGAGACACAGACACACAGAGACAATGAGACTCTGAGATACTGAGACACTGAGGCACAGAGACACTGAGGCTCAGAGACACTGAGACAAAGAGACAGAGAGATACGGAGACTCTGAGACACTGAGACACTGAGGCACAGAGACACTGAGACACTGAGACTCTGAGGCACTGAGACACTGAGGCCCAGAGACACTGAGACACTGAGGCACAGAGACAATGAGTCAAAGAGACACAGAGACACTGAGACTCTGAGACTCTGAGACACTGAGGCACAGAGACACAGAGACATTGAGACACTGAGGCACAAAGACATTGAGACTCTGAGACACTGAGATACTGAGACACTGAGAAATAGAGACAGAGAAACAGTGAGACACTGAGACACAAAGACATTGAGACTCTGAGACACTGAGACACTGAGACATAGAGACACAGAAACAGTGAGACACTGAGACACAGGGACACTGAGACACAGAGACACTGAGACACTGAGACACCGAGACACTGAGACACACAGATACTGAGACACAGAGACACTGAAACACTGAGACAATGAGGCACAGAGACACTGAGACACAGGGACACAGAGACGCTGAGACACAGAGACTCTGAGACACTGAGACACTGAGACACACAGACACTGAGACACTGAGACACTGAGACGTAGAGACACAGAGACAGTGAGGCACTGAGACACAGGGACACTGAGACACAGAGACACTGAGACACTGAGACACCGAGACACTGAGACAGCGACGCACAGAGACACTGAGACACTGAGATTCTGAGACACAGAGACACTGAGGCACACAGACACTGAGACACTGAGACACAGGGACACTGAGACACAGAGACACTGAGACACTGAGACACTGAGACTCTGAGACACAGAGACACTGAGGCACACAGACACTGAGACACTGAGACACCGAGACACTGAGACATAGAGACACAGAGACAGTGAGACACTGAGACACAGGGACACTGAGACACCGACACACTGAGACACCGATGCACAGAGACACTGAGACACTGAGACACACAGACACTGAGACACAGAGACACTGAAACACTGTGACAATGAGGCACAGAGACACTGAGACAAAGGGACACAGAGACACTGAGACACAGAGACTCTGAGACACTGCGGCACAGAGACATAGAGACACTGAGACACAGAGACATTGAGACTCTGAGACACTGAGACACTGAGGCACAGAGACACAGAGACACTGAGACACAGAGACCCTAAGACACTGAGACACAGGGACACTGAGACACAGAGGCACTGAGACACTGAGACACTGAGACACAGAGACATTGAGACTCTGAGAGACTGAGACACAGAGACACTGAGGCACAGAGACACTGAGACACAGAGACACAGGGACACTGAGGCAGATAGGCACTGAGACACTGAGACACAGAGACATTGAGACTCTGAGACACTGAGACACTAAGGCACAGAGACACAGAGACACTGAGACACAGAGACACTGAGACACAGGGAAACTGAGACACAGAGACACTGAGACACCGAGACACTGAGACACCGAGGCACAGAGACACTGAGACACTGAGACACTGAGACTCTGAGACACTGAGACACTGAGACAGAGAGACACAGAGACGCTGAGAAACTGAGACTCCGAGACACTGAGACTCTGAGACTCAGAGGCAATGAGACACTGAGACTCTGAGACTCGGTGGCACTGAGACACTGAGACACAGAGACACTGAAGCGCAGAGGCACTGAGACACAGAGTTACTGAGTCTCTGAGGCACTGTGACAATGAGACTCGGAGACACTGAGGCGCAGAGACACTGAGACACAGAGACACAGAGGCACAGAGGCACAGAGACACTGAGACACTGAGACTCTGAGACACTGAGGCACTGAGGCACAGAGACACTGAGACACTGAGACACAGAGACACTGAGACTCTGAGACACGGAGACACAGAGACCCTGAGACACAGAGACACTGAGACCCTGAGACACTGAGACACTGAGACACTGAGGCACTGAGACACAGAGACACTGAGACACTGAGGCACAGAGACACTGAGACCAAGAGACACAGAAACACTGAGACATTGAGACTCTGAGACACTGAGACTCGGAGACACTGAGACATTGAGACATAGACACACTGAGTCACTGAGACCCTGAGATACTGAGACACGGAGGCACAGAGACACAGAGACACTGAGACACTGAGGCTCAGAGACACTGAGACCAAGAGACAGAGAGATACGGAGACTCTGAGACACTGAGACACTGAGGCACAGAGACACTGAGACACTGAGACTCTGACACACTGAGACACTGAGACACACAGACACTGAGGCACAGAGACACTGAGACACTGAGGCTCAGAGACACTGAGACCAAGAGACAGAGGGATACAGAGACTCTGAGACACTGAGACACTGAGGCACAGAGACACTGAGACATTGAGACTCTGAGACACTGAGACACTGAGGCCCAGAGACACTGAGACACTGAGACACAGGGACACAGAGACACAGATTCATTGTGACACTGAGACACAGAGACACTGAGACACAGAGACTCTGAGACAATGAGACACTGAGACACAGAGACATTGAGACTCTGAGACACTGAGAGACTGAGGCACAGAGACACAGAGACACTGATACACAGAGACACTAAGACACTGAGACAAAGGGACACTGAGACACAGAGGCACTGAGACACTGAGACACTGAGGCACAGAGACATTGAGACTCTGAGACACTGAGACACTGAGGCACAGAGACACAGAGACACTGAGACACAGAGACATTGAGACTCTGAGACACTGAGACACTGAGACTCTGAGACACTGAGACACTGAGACACAGAGACGCTGAGAAACTGAGACTCCGAGACACTGAGACAATGAGACTCTGAGACTCGGAGGCACTGAGACACTGAGACTCAGAGGCACTGAGACCCTGAGACACAGAGACACTGAGGCGCAGAGGCACTGAGACACAGAGTTACTGAGTCTCTGAGGCACTGAGACAATGAAACTCGGAGACACTGAGGCGCAGAGACACTGAGACACAGAGACACAGAGGCACAGAGAACGCAGACACTGAGACTCTGAGACACTGAGACACAGAGACACTGAGACACTGAGACTCTGACACACGGAGACACAGAGACACTGAGACACAGAGACACTGAGACACTGAGACCAAGAGACACAGAGACACTGAGACATTGAGACACAGAGACACTGAGACTCTGAGGCACTGAGACATTGAGACACAGACACACTGAGACACTGAGACTCTGAGACACGGAGGCACAGATACACAGAGACACTGAGTCACTGAGGCTCAGAGACACTGAGACCAAGAGACAGAGAGATACGGAGACTCTGACACAGAGACTCTGAGACACTGAGACACTGAGGCACAGAGACACTGAGACACTGAGGCACAGAGACACTGAGACACCGAGTCACAGAGACACTGAGACACTGAGACACTGAGGCTCAGAGACACAGAGACACTGAGACCGAGAGACACTGAGACTCTGAGACACAGAGACACTGAGACACAGAGACATTGAGACTCTGAGACACTGAGACACAGAGACACAGAGACACTGAGACACAGAGACACTGAGAAACTGAGACACTGAGACAGAGGGACACTGAGACACAGAGACACTGAGACACTGAGACAAAGAGACATTGAGACTCTGAGACACGGAGACACTGAGGCACAGAGACACAGAGACACTGAGACACAGAGACACTAAGACACTGAGACACTGAGACACAGGGACACTGAGACACAGAGACACTGAGACAAAGAGACATTGAGACTCTGAGACTCTGAGACACTGAGACACTGAGGCACAGAGACAAAGAGACACTGAGACACAGAGACACTGTGACACAGGGAAATTGAGACACAGAGACACTGAGACACTGAGATAATGAATCTCGGAGACACTGAGACACTGAGACACTTAGACACAGAGACACAGAGGCACAGAGACACAGAGACACTGAGACTCGGAGACACTGAGACACTGAGGCACAGAGACACTGAGACACTAATGCACAGAGACACTGAGACCAAGAGACACAGAGACACTGAGACATTGAGACACAGAGACACTGAGACACAGAGACTCTGAGACACGGAGACACAGAGACACAGAGACACTGAGACACAGAGACACTGAGACTCTGAGACACTGAGACACTGAGACACAGAGACACTAAGGCACAGAGACACTGAGACCAAGAGACACAGAGACACTGAGACATTGAGACACAGAGACTCTGAGACACTGAGACATTGAGACACAGACACACTGAGACAATGAGACTCTGAGATACTGAGACACTGAGGCACAGAGACACTGAGACACTGAGGCTCAGAGACACTGAGTCAAAGAGACAGAGAGATACGGAGACTCTGAGACACTGAGACACTGAGGCACAGAAACACTGAGACACTGAGACTCTGAGACACTGAGACACTGAGGCCCAGAGACACTGAGACACTGGGGCACAGAGACAATGAGTCAAAGAGACACAGAGACACTGAGACTCTGAGACTCTGAGACACTGAGACACAGAGACATTGAGACACTGAGACACAAAGACATTGAGACTCTGAGACACTGAGATACTGAGACACTGAGAAATAGAGACACAGAAACAGTGAGACACTGAGACACAAAGACATTGAGACGCTGAGACACTGAGACACTGAGACATAGAGACACAGAAACAGTGAGACACTGAGACACAGGGACACTGAGACACAGAGACACTGAGACACTGAGACACCGAGACACTGAGACACTGAGACACAGAGACATTGAGACTCTGAGACACTGAGACACTGAGGCACAGAGACACAGAGACACTGAGACACAGAGACACTAAGACACTGAGACACAGGGACACTAGGACACTGAGACACAGAGACATTGAGACTCTGAGACACTGAAACACTGAGGCACAGAGACACTGAGACACTGAGACACAGAGACACTAAGACACTGAGACACTGGGACACTGAGGCACAGAGGCACTGAGACAATGAGACACTGAGGCACAGAGACATTGAGACTCTGAGACACTGAGACACTAAGGCACAGAGACACAGAGACACTGAGACACAGAGACACTGAGACACAGGTAAATTGAGACATAGAGACACTGAGACACCGAGACAGTGAGACACCGAGGCACAGAGACACTGAGACACTGAGACTCTGAGACACTGAGACACTGAGACACAGAGACACAGAGACGCTGAGAAACTGAGACTCCGAGACACTGAGACAATGAGACTCTGAGACTCGGAGGCACTGAGACACTGAGACTCGGAGGCACTGAGACCCTGAGACACAGAGACACTGAGGCGCAGAGACACTGAGACACAGAGTTACTGAGTCTCTGAGGCACTGAGACAATGAAACTCGGAGACACTGAGGCGCAGAGACACTGAGACACAGAGACACAGAGGCACAGAGAAACGCAGACACTGAGACTCTGAGACACTGAGACACAGAGACACTGAGACACTGAGACTCTGAGACACTGAGACATTGAGACATAGACACACTGAATCACTGAGACCCTGAGATACTGAGACACGGAGGCACAGAGACACAGAGACACTGAGACACTGAGGCTCAGAGACACTGAGACCAAGAGACAGAGAGATACGGAGACTCTGAGACACTGAGAATCTGACACACTGAGACACTGAGACACACAGACACTGAGACACAGAGACACTGAAACACTGAGACAATGAGGCACAGAGACACTGAGACACTGAGGCTCAGAGACACTGAGACCAAGAGACAGAGGGATACAGAGACTCTGAGACACTGAGACACTGAGGCACAGAGACACTGAGACATTGAGACTCTGAGACACTGAGACACTGAGGCCCAGAGACACTGAGACACTGAGACACAGGGACACAGAGACACTGAGACACAGAGACTCTGAGACACTGAGACACAGGGACACTGAGGCACAGAGGCACTGAGACACTGAGACACTGAGACACTGAGACACTGCGGCACAGAGACAAAGAGACACTGAGACACAGAGACACTAAGACACTGAGACAAAGGGACACTGAGACACAGAGGCACTGAGACACTAGAACACTGAGTCACAGAGACATTGAGACTCTGAGACACTGAGACACTGAGGCACAGAGACACAGAGACACTGAGACACAGAGACACAGAGACACTGAGACACAGGGACACTGAGACACAGAGGCACTGAGACACTGAGACACTGAGACACAGAGACACTGAAACACTGAGACACAGGGACACTGAGACACAGAGGCACTGAGACACGGCGACACTGAGACACAGAGACTTTGAGACTCTGAGACACTCAGACACTGAGGCACAGAGACACAGAGACACTGAGACACAGAGACACTAAGACACTGAGACACTGAGACACAGGGACACTGAGACACAGAGGCACTGAGACACAGAGACACTAAGACACTGAGACACTGAGACACAGAGACACTGAGACACAGAGACACTAAGACACTGAGACACTGAGACACTGAGACACTGAGGCACAGAGACACCGAGTCACAGAGACACTGAGACACTGAGACACTGAGGCTCAGAGACACAGAGACACTGAGACCGAGAGACACTGAGACTCTGAGACTCTGAGACACAGAGACACAGAGACACTGAGACACTGAGACATTGAGACTCTGAGACACTGAGACACTGAGGCACAGAGACACAGAGACACTGAGACACAGAGACACTGAGAAACTGAGACAAAGAGACATTAAGACTCTGAGACACTGAGACACTGAGGCACAGAGACACAGAGACACTGAGACACAGAGACACTGAGACACTGAGACACTGAGACAGAGGGACACTGAGACACGGAGACACTGAGACACTGAGACAAAGAGACATTGAGACTCTGAGACACGGAGACACTGAGGCACAGAGGCACAGAGACACTGAGACACAGAGACACTGAGACACTGAGGCACTGAGACAGAGGGACACTGAGGCTCAGAGACACAGAGACACTGAGACCGAGCGACACTGAGACTCTGAGACACAGAGACACAGAGACACTGAGACACAGAGACATTGAGACTCTGAGACACTGAGACACTGAGGCACAGAGACACAGAGACACTGAGACACAGAGACACTGAGAAACTGAGACACTGAGACAGAGGGACACTGAGACACAGAGACACTGAGACAAAGAGACATTGAGACTCTGAGACTCTGAGACACTGAGACACTGAGGCACAGAGACACAGAGACACTGAGACTCTGAGACACGGAGACACTGAGGCACAGAGACACAGAGACACTGAGACACAGAGACACTAAGACACTGAGACACTGAGACACAGGGACACTGAGACACAGAGACACTGAGACAAAGAGACATTGAGACTCTGAGACTCTGAGACACTGAGACACTGAGGCACAGAGACAAAGAGACACTGAGACACAGAGACACTGTGACACAGGGAAATTGAGACACAGAGACACTGAGACACTGAGATAATGAATCTCGGAGACACTGAGACACTGAGACACATAGACACAGAGACACAGAGGCACAGAGACACAGAGACACTGAGACTCGGAGACACTGAGACACTGAGGCACAGAGACACTGAGACACTAAGGCACAGAGACACTGAGACCAAGAGACACAGAGGCACTGAGACATTGAGACACAGAGACACTGAGACACAGAGACTCTGAGACACGGAGACACAGAGACACAGAGACACAGAGACACTGAGACTCTGAGACACTGAGACACTGAGACACAGAGACACTGAGACACTAAGGCACAGAGACACTGAGACCAAGAGACACAGAGACACTGAGACATTGAGACACAGAGACTCTGAGACACTGAGACATTGAGACACAGACACACTGAGACAATTAGACTCTGAGATACTGAGACACTGAGGCACAGAGACACAGAGACACTGAGGCCCAGAGACACTGAGACACTGGGGCACAGAGACAATGAGTCAAAGAGACACAGAGACACTGAGACTCTGAGACTCTGAGACACTGAGTCACAGAGACACAGAGACATTGAGACACTGAGACACAAAGACATTGAGACTCTGAGACACTGAGATACTGAGACACTGAGAAATAGAGACACAGAAACAGTGAGACACTGAGACACAAAGACATTGAGACGCTGAGACACTGAGACACTGAGACATAGAGACACAGAAACAGTGAGACACTGAGACACAGGGACACTGAGACACAGAGACACTGAGACACCGAGACACTGAGACACAGAGACATTGAGACTCTGAGACACTGAGACACTGAGGCACAGAGACACAGAGACACTGAGACACAGAGACACTAAGACACTGAGACACAGGGACACTAGGACACTGAGACACAGAGACATTGAGACTCTGAGACACTGAAACACTGAGGCACAGAGACACTGAGACACTGAGACATTGAGACACCGAGGCACAGAGACACTGAGACACTGAGACACAGAGACTCTGAGACACTGAGACACTGAGAGACAGAGACACAGAGACGCTGAGAAACTGAGACTCCGAGACACTGAGACAATGAGACTCTGAGACTCGGAGGCACTGAGACACTGAGACTCGGAGGCACTGAGACCCTGAGACACAGAGACACTGAGGCGCAGAGGCACTGAGACACAGAGTTACTGAGTCTCTGAGGCACTGAGACAATGAAACTCGGAGACACTGAGGCGCAGAGACACTGAGACACAGAGACACTGAGGCACAGAGACACTGAGACACTGAGACTCTGACACACTGAGACACTGAGACACACAGACACTGAGACACAGAGACACTGAAACACTGAGACAATGAGGCACAGAGACACTGAGACACTGCGGCTCAGAGACACTGAGACCAAGAGACAGAGGGATACAGAGACTCTGAGACACTGAGACACTGAGGCACAGAGACACTGAGACATTGAGACTCTGAAACACTGAGACACTGAGGCCCAGATACACTGAGACACTGAGACACAGGGACACAGAGACACTGAGACACAGAGACTCTGAGACACTGAGACACAGGGACACTGAGGCACAGAGGCACTGAGACACTGAGACACTGAGACACTGCGGCACAGAGACAAAGAGACACAGATTCATTGAGACACTGAGACACTGAGACACTGAGTCACAGAGACTCTGAGACAATGAGACACTGAGACACAGAGACATTGAGACTCTGAGACACTGAGAGACAGAGGCACAGAGACACAGAGACACTGAGACACAGAGACACTAAGACACTGAGACAAAGGGACACTGAGACACGGAGGCACTGAGACACTGAGACACAGAGACATTGAGACTCTGAGACACTGAGACACTGAGGCACAGAGATACAGAGACACTGAGACACAGAGACACTGAGACACAGGGACACTGAGACACAGAGGCACTGAGACACTGAGACACTGAGACACAGAGACACTGAGACTCTGAGACACTGAGACACTGAGACACTGAGACTCTGAGACACTGAGACACTGAGACACAGAGACACAGAGACGCTGAGAAACTGAGACTCCGAGACACTGAGACAATGAGACTCTGAGACTCGGAGGCACTGAGACACTGAGACTCGGAGGCACTGAGACCCTGAGACACAGAGACACTGAGGCGCAGAGGCACTGAGACACAGAGTTACTGAGTCTCTGAGGCACTGAGACAATGAAACTCGGAGACACTGAGGCGCAGAGACACTGAGACACAGAGACACAGAGGCACAGAGAAACACAGACACTGAGACTCTGAGACACTGAGACACAGAGACACTGAGACACTGAGACACTGAGACACTGAGACCAAGAGACACAGAGACACTGAGACATTGAGACACAGAGACACTGAGACTCTGAGGCACTGAGACATTGAGACACAGACACACTGAGACACTGAGACTCTGAGACACGGAGGCACAGATACACAGAGACACTGAGTCACTGAGGCTCAGATACACTGAGACCAAGAGACAGAGAGATACGGAGACTCTGAGACTCTGAGACACTGAGACACTGAGGCACAGAGACACTGAGACACTGAGACTCTGAGACACTGAGACTCTGAGGCCCAGAGACACAGAGAGACTGAGACACTGAGACACACAGACACTGAGACACTGAGACACTGAAACACTGAGACAATGAGGCACAGAGACACTGAGACCCAGGGACACAGAGACACTGAGACACAGAGACTCTGAGACACTGAGACACTGCGGCACAGAGACAAAGAGACACAGATTCATTGAGACACTGAGACACCGAGACACTGAGACACAGAGACATTGAGACTCTGAGACACTGAGACACTGAGACACTGAGACCCTGAGACACTGAGACACCGAGGCACAGAGACACTGAGACACTGAGGCACTGAGACTCTGAGACACAGAGACACTGAGGCACACAGACACTGAGACACTGAGACACTGAGACACTGAGACACTGCGGCACAGAGACAAAGAGACACAGATTCATTGAGACACTGAGACACTGAGACACTGAGTCACAGAGACTCTGAGACAATGAGACACTGAGACACAGAGACATTGAGACTCTGAGACACTGAGAGACTGAGGCACAGAGACAAAGAGACACTGAGACACAGAGACACTAAGACACTGAGACAAAGGGACACTGAGACACAGAGGCACTGAGACACTGAGACACAGAGACATTGAGACTCTGAGACACTGAGGCACAGAGACACAGAGACACTGAGACACAGAGACACAGAGACACTGAGACACAGGGACACTGAGACACAGAGGCACTGAGACACTGAGACACAGAGACACTGAGACTCTGAGACACTGACACACTGAGACAGTGAGACACTGAGACACTGAGACACTGAGACACAGAGACGCTGAGAAACTGAGACTCCGAGACACTGAGACAATGAGACTCTGAGACTCGGAGGCACTGAGACACTGAGACTCGGAGGCACTGAGACCCTGAGACACAGAGACACTGAGGCGCAGAGGCACTGAGACACAGAGTTCCTGAGTCTCTGAGGCACTGAGACAATGAAACTCGGAGACACTGAGGCGCAGAGACACTGAGACACAGAGACACAGAGGCACAGAGAAACGCAGACACTGAGACTCTGAGACACTGAGACACAGAGACACTGAGACACTGAGACTCTGAGACACGGAGACACAGAGACACTGAGACACAGAGACACTGAGACACTGAGACCAAGAGACACAGAGACACTGAGACATTGAGACACAGAGACACTGAGACTCTGAGGCACTGAGACATTGAGACACAGACACACTGAGACACTGAGACTCTGAGACACGGAGGCACAGATACACAGAGACACTGAGTCACTGAGGCTCAGAGACACTGAGACCAAGAGACAGAGAGAGACGGAGACTCTGAGACACTGAGACACTGAGGCACAGAGACACTGAGACACTGAGACACTGAGACACTGAGGCACAGAGACACTGAGACACTGAGACACTGAGACTCTGAGACACTGAGACACTGAGACATTGACACTCTGAGACACTGAGACACAGAGACACTGAGACACAGAGACACTAAGACACTGAGACACAGGGACACTGAGACACAGAGACACTGAGACACTGCGACAAAGATACATTGAGACTCTGAGACTCTGAGACACTGAGACTCTGAGACACTGAGACACTGAGACACACAGACACTGAGACTCTGAGACACTGAGACACTGAGACACACAGACACTGAGACACAGAGACACTGAAACACTGAGACACAGGGACACTGAGACACAGAGGCACTGAGACACGGCGACACTGAGACACAGAGACTTTGAGACTCTGAGACACTCAGACACTGAGGCACAGAGACACAGAGACACTGAGACACAGAGACACTAAGACACTGAGACACTGAGACACAGGGACACTGAGACACAGAGGCACTGAGACACAGAGACACTAAGACACTGAGACACTGAGACACAGAGACACTGAGACACAGAGACACTAAGACACTGAGACACTGAGACACTGCGACACTGAGGCACAGAGACATTGAGACTCTGAGACACTGAGACACTGAGACACTGAGGCACAGAGACACTGAGACACCGAGTCACAGAGACGCTGAGACACTGAGACACTGAGGCTCAGAGACACAGAGACACTGAGACCGAGAGACACTGAGACTCTGAGACTCTGAGACACAGAGACACAGAGACACTGAGACACAGAGACATTGAGACTCTGAGACACTGAGACACTGAGGCACAGAGACACAGAGACACTGAGACACAGAGACACTGAGAAACTGAGACAAAGAGACATTAAGACTCTGAGACACTGAGACACTGAGGCACAGAGACACAGAGACACTGAGACACAGAGACACTGAGACACTGAGACAGAGGGACACTGAGACACAGAGACACTGAGACACTGAGACAAAGAGACATTGAGACTCTGAGACACGGAGACACTGAGGCACAGAGACACAGAGACACTGAGACACAGAGACACTAAGACACTGAGACACTGAGACAAAGGGACACTGAGACACAGAGACACTGAGACAAAGAGACATTGAGACTCTGAGACTCTGAGACACTGAGACACTGAGGCACAGAGACACAGAGACACTGAGACACAGAGACACTGTGACACAGGGAAATTGAGACACAGAGACACTGAGACACTGAGATAATGAAACTCGGAGACACTGAGACACTGAGACACTTAGACACAGAGACACAGAGGCACAGAGACACAGAGACACTGAGACTCGGAGACACTGAGACACTGAGGCACAGAGACACTGAGACACTGAGAATCTGAGACACTGAGACACTGAGGCTCAGAGACACTGAGACAAAGAGACAGAGAGATACGGACACTCTGAGACACTGAGACACTGAGGCACAGAGACACTGAGACACTGAGACTCTGAGGCACTGAGACACTGAGGCCCAGAGACACTGAGACACTGGGGCACAGAGACACTGAGACACTGAGAATCTGAGACACTGAGACACAGAGACACTGAGACACTGAGACACTGAGACTCTGAGACATGGAGACACAGAGACACTGAGACACAGAGACACTGAGACTCTGAGACACTGAGACACAGAGACACTGAGACACTAAGGCACAGAGACACTGAGACCAAGAGACACAGAGACACTGAGACATTGAGACACAGAGACTCTGAGACACTGAGACATTGAGACACAGACACACAGAGACAATGAGACTCTGAGATACTGAGACACTGAGACACAGAGACACTGAGGCTCAGAGACACTGAGACAAAGAGACAGAGAGATACGGAGACTCTGAGACACTGAGACACTGAGGCACAGAGACACTGAGACACTGAGACTCTGAGGCACTGAGACACAGGGACACTAGGACACTGAGACACAGAGACATTGAGACTCTGAGACACTGAGACACTGAGGCACAGAGACACTGAGACACAGAGACACAGAGACACTAAGACACTGAGACACAGGGACACTGAGACACAGAGGCACTGAGACAATGAGACACTGAGACACAGAGACATTGAGACTCTGAGACACTGAGACACTAAGGCACAGAGACACAGAGACACTGAGACACAGAGACACTGAGACACAGGTAAATTGAGACATAGAGACACTGAGACACCGAGACACTGAGACACCGAGGCACAGAGACACTGAGACACTGAGATACTGAGACTCTGAGACACTGAGACACTGAGACACAGAGACACAGAGACGCTGAGAAACTGAGACTCCGAGACACTGAGACAATGAGACTCTGAGACTCGGAGGCACTGAGACCCTGAGACACACAGACACTGAGGCGCAGAGGCACTGAGACACAGAGTTACTGAGTCTCTGAGGCACTGAGACAATGAGACTCGGAGACACTGAGGCACAGAGACACTGAGACACAGAGACACAGAGGCACAGAGAAACACAGACACTGAGACTCTGAGACACTGAGACACAGAGACACTGAGACACTGAGACACTGAGACCAAGAGACACAGAGACACTGAGACATTGAGACACAGAGACACTGAGACTCTGAGGCACTGAGACATTGAGACACAGACACACTGAGACACTGAGACTCTGAGACACTGAGACACAGAGACACTGAGACACTGAGACACTGAGACCAAGGGACAGAGAGATACGGAGACTCTGAGACACTGAGACACTGAGGCACAGAGACACTGAGACACTGAGACTCTGAGACACTGAGACTCTGAGGCCCAGAGACACAGAGAGACTGAGACACTGAGGCACAGAGACACTGAGACACTGAGACACTGAGACACACAGACAGTGAGACACAGAGACACTGAAACACTGAGACAATGAGGCACAGAGACACTGAGACCCAGGGACACAGAGACACTGAGACACAGAGACTCTGAGACACTGAGACACTGAGACACAGAGACACAGAGACACTGAGACACAGGGACACTGAGACACAGAGGCACTGAGACACTGAGACACTGAGGCACAGAGACACAGAGACACTGAGACACAGAGCCACTGAGACACCGAGGCACAGAGACACTGAGACACTGAGACACTGAGACCGAGAGACACTGAGACACTGAGACACTAAGACACTGAGACACTGAGACACAGAGACACTGAGACACTGAGACACAAAGACAGTGAGACACTGAGGCTCAAAGACACTGAGACCAAGAGACAGAGAGATACGGAGACTCTGAGACACTGAGACACTGAGGCACAGAGACACTGAGACCCTGAGACACTGAGACACAGAGACACTGAGACACTGAGACACTGAGACACCGAGGCACAGAGACACTGAGACACTGAGAGACTGAGACACAGAGACACTGAGGCACACAGACACTGAGACACTGAGACACCGAGACACTGAGACATAGAGACACAGAGACAGTGAGACACTGAGACACAGGGACACTGAGACACAGAGACACTGAGACACTGAGACACTGAGACACCGAGACACTGAGACACCGAGGCACAGAGACACTGAGACACTGAGATACTGAGACACACAGATACTGAGACACAGAGACAAAGAGACATTAAGACTCTGAGACACTGAGACACTGAGACACCGAGACACCGAGACACTGAGACACCGAGGCACAGAGACACTGAGACACTGAGAGACTGAGACACAGAGACACTGAGGCACACAGACACTGAGACACTGAGACACCGAGACACTGAGACATAGAGACACAGAGACAGTGAGACACTGAGACACAGGGACACTGAGACACAGAGACACTGAGACACTGAGACACTGAGACACCGAGACACTGAGACACCGAGGCACAGAGACACTGAGACACTGAGACACACAGATACTGAGACACAGAGACAAAGAGACATTAAGACTCTGAGACACTGAGACACTGAGGCACAGAGACACAGAGACACTGAGACACAGAGACACTGAGACACTGAGACACTGAGAGAGAGGGACACTGAGACACAGAGACACTGAGACACTGAGACAAAGAGACATTGAGACACTGAAACACTGAGACTCTGAGACACTGAGACACTGAGACATTGACACTCTGAGACACTGAGACACAGAGACACTGAGACACAGAGACACAGAGACACTAAGACACTGAGACACAGGGACACTGAGACACAGAGACACTGAGACACTGCGACAAAGATACATTGAGACTCTGAGACACTGAGACTCTGAGACACTGAGACACTGAGACACACAGACACTGAGACTCTGAGACACTGAGACACTGAGACACACAGACACTGAGACACAGAGACACTGAAACACTGAGACACAGGGACACTGAGACACAGAGGCACTGAGACACTGAGACACAGAGACATTGAGACTCTGAGACACTCAGACACTGAGGCACAGAGACACAGAGACACTGAGACACAGAAACACTGAAACACTGAGACACAGAGACATTGAGACTCTGAGACACTGAGACACTGAGACACTGAGGCACAGAGACACTGAGACACCGAGTCACAGAGACACTGAGACACTGAGACACTGAGGCTCAGAGACACAGAGACACTGAGACCGAGAGACACTGAGACTCTGAGACTCTGAGACACAGAGACACAGAGACACTGAGACACAGAGACATTGAGACTCTGAGACACTGAGACACTGAGGCACAGAGACACAGAGACACTGAGACACAGAGACACTGAGAAACTGAGACAAAGAGACATTAAGACTCTGAGACACTGAGACACTGAGGCACAGAGACACAGAGACACTGAGACACAGAGACACTGAGACACTGAGACAGAGGGACACTGAGACACAGAGACACAGAGACACTGAGACAAAGAGACATTGAGACTCTGAGACACGGAGACACTGAGGCACAGAGACACTGAGACACAAAGACACTGAGACACAGAGACACTGAGACAAAGAGACATTGAGACTCTGAGACTCTGAGACACTGAGACACTGAGGCACAGAGACACAGAGACACTGAGACACAGAGACACTGTGACACAGGGAAATTGAGACACAGAGACACTGAGACACTGAGATAATGAAACTCAGAGACACTGAGACACTGAGACACTTAGACACAGAGGCACAGAGACACAGAGACACTGAGACTCGGAGACACTGAGACACTGAGGCACAGAGACACTGAGACACTGAGAATCTGAGACACTGAGACACAGAGACACTGAGACACTGAGACACTGAGACTCTGAGACACGGAGACACTGAGACTCTGAGACACTGAGACACTGAGACACAGAGACACTGAGACACTAAGGCACAGAGACACTGAGACCAAGAGACACAGAGACACTGAGACATTGAGACACAGAGACTCTGAGACACTGAGACATTGAGACACAGACACACAGAGACAATGAGACTCTGAGATACTGAGACACTGAGGCACAGAGACACTGAGGCTCAGAGACACTGAGACAAAGAGACAGAGAGATACGGAGACTCTGAGACACTGAGACACTGAGGCACAGAGACACTGAGACACTGAGACTCTGAGGCACTGAGACACTGTGGCCCAGAGACACTGAGACACTGGGGCACAGAGACAATGAGTCAAAGAGACACAGAGACACTGAGACTCTGAGACTCTGAGACAATGAGGCACAGAGACACAGAGACATTGAGACACTGAGGCACAAAGACATTGAGACTCTGAGACACTGAGATACTGAGACACTGAGAAATAGAGACACAGAAACAGTGAGACACTGAGACACAAAGACATTGAGACACTGAGACACTGAGACACTGAGACATAGAGACACAGAAACAGTGAGACACTGAGACACAGGGACACTGAGACACAGAGACACTGAGACACTGAGACACCGAGACACTGAGACACTGAGACACAGAGACATTGAGACTCTGAGACACTGAGACACTGAGGCACAGAGACACAGAGACACTGAGACACAGAGACACTAAGACACTGAGACACAGGGACACTAGGACACTGAGACACAGAGACATTGAGACTCTGAGACACTGAGACACTGAGGCACAGAGACACTGAGACACAGAGACACTAAGACACTGAGACACAGGGACACTGAGACACAGAGGCACTGAGACAATGAGACACTGAGGCACAGAGACATTGAGACTCTGAGACACTGAGACACTAAGGCACAGAGACACAGAGACACTGAGACACAGAGACACTGAGACACAGGTAAATTGAGACATAGAGACACTGAGACACCGAGACACTGAGACACCGAGGCACAGAGACACTGAGACACTGAGATACTGAGACACTGAGACACTGAGGCTCAGAGACACTGAGACAAAGAGACAGAGAGATACGGACACTCTGAGACACTGAGACACTGAGGCACAGAGACACTGAGACACTGAGACTCTGAGGCACTGAGACACTGAGGCCCAGAGACACTGAGACACTGGGGCACAGAGACACTGAGACACTGAGAATCTGAGACACTGAGACACAGAGACACTGAGACACTGAGACACTGAGACTCTGAGACATGGAGACACAGAGACACTGAGACACAGAGACACTGAGACTCTGAGACACTGAGACACAGAGACACTGAGACACTAAGGCACAGAGACACTGAGACCAAGAGACACAGAGACACTGAGACATTGAGACACAGAGACTCTGAGACACTGAGACATTGAGACACAGACACACAGAGACAATGAGACTCTGAGATACTGAGACGCTGAGACACAGAGACACTGAGGCTCAGAGACACTGAGACAAAGAGACAGAGAGATACGGAGACTCTGAGACACTGAGACACTGAGGCACAGAGACACTGAGACACTGAGACTCTGAGGCACTGAGACACAGGGACACTAGGACACTGAGACACAGAGACATTGAGACTCTGAGACACTGAGACACTGAGGCACAGAGACACTGAGACACAGAGACACTAAGACACTGAGACACAGGGACACTGAGACACAGAGGCACTGAGACAATGAGACACTGAGACACAGAGACATTGAGACTCTGAGACACTGAGACACTAAGGCACAGAGACACAGAGACACTGAGACACAGAGACACTGAGACACAGGTAAATTGAGACATAGAGACACTGAGACACCGAGACACTGAGACACCGAGGCACAGAGACACTGAGACACTGAGATACTGAGACTCTGAGACACTGAGACACTGAGACACAGAGACACAGAGACGCTGAGAAACTGAGACTCCGAGACACTGAGACAATGAGACTCTGAGACTCGGAGGCACTGAGACACTGAGACTCGGAGGCACTGAGACCCTGAGACACACAGACACTGAGGCGCAGAGGCACTGAGACACAGAGTTACTGAGTCTCTGAGGCACTGAGACAATGAAACTCGGAGACACTGAGGCGCAGAGACACTGAGACACAGAGACACAGAGGCACAGAGAAACACAGACACTGAGACTCTGAGACACTGAGACACAGAGACACTGAGACACTGAGACACTGAGACACTGAGACCAAGAGACACAGAGACACTGAGACATTGAGACACAGAGACACTGAGACTCTGAGGCACTGAGACATTGAGACACAGACACACTGAGACACTGAGACTCTGAGACACGGAGGCACAGATACACAGAGACACTGAGTCACTGAGGCTCAGATACACTGAGACCAAGAGACAGAGAGATACGGAGACTCTGAGACACTGAGACACTGAGGCACAGAGACACTGAGACACTGAGACTCTGAGACACTGAGACTCAGAGACACTGAGACTCAGAGACACAGAGACACTGAGACTCAGAGACACAGAGACACTGAGACACAGAGACACTGAGACACAGGTAAATTGAGACATAGAGACACTGAGACACCGAGACACTGAGACACCGAGGCACAGAGACACTGAGACACTGAGATACTGAGACTCTGAGACACTGAGACACTGAGACACAGAGACACAGAGACGCTGAGAAACTGAGACTCCGAGACACTGAGACAATGAGACTCTGAGACTCGGAGGCACTGAGACACTGAGACTCGGAGGCACTGAGACCCTGAGACACACAGACACTGAGGCGCAGAGGCACTGAGACACAGAGTTACTGAGTCTCTGAGGCACTGAGACAATGAAACTCGGAGACACTGAGGCGCAGAGACACTGAGACACAGAGACACAGAGGCACAGAGAAACACAGACACTGAGACTCTGAGACACTGAGACACAGAGACACTGAGACACTGAGACACTGAGACCAAGAGACACAGAGACACTGAGACATTGAGACACAGAGACACTGAGACTCTGAGGCACTGAGACATTGAGACACAGACACACTGAGACACTGAGACTCTGAGACACGGAGGCACAGATACACAGAGACACTGAGTCACTGAGGCTCAGATACACTGAGACCAAGAGTCAGAGAGATACGGAGACTCTGAGACACTGAGACACTGAGGCACAGAGACACTGAGACACTGAGACTCTGAGACACTGAGACTCTGAGGCCCAGAGACACAGAGAGACTGAGACACTGAGGCACAGAGACACTGAGACACTGAGACTCTGAGGCACTGAGACACTGTGGCCCAGAGACACTGAGACACTGGGGCACAGAGACAATGAGTCAAAGAGACACAGAGACACTGAGACTCTGAGACTCTGAGACACTGAGGCACAGAGACACAGAGACATTGAGACACTGAGGCACAAAGACATTGAGACTCTGAGACACTGAGATACTGAGACACTGAGAAATAGAGACACAGAAACAGTGAGACACTGAGACACAAAGACATTGAGACACTGAGACACTGAGACATAGAGACACAGAAACAGTGAGACACTGAGACACAGGGACACTGAGACACAGAGACACTGAGACACTGAGACACCGAGACACTGAGACACTGAGACACAGAGACATTGAGACTCTGAGACACTGAGGCACAGAGACACAGAGACACTGAGACACAGAGACACTAAGACACTGAGACACAGGGACACTAGGACACTGAGACACAGGGACACTAGGACACTGAGACACAGAGACATTGAGACTCTGAGACACTGAGACACTGAGGCACAGAGACACTGAGACACAGAGACACTAAGACACTGAGACACAGGGACACTGAGACACAGAGGCACTGAGACAATGAGACACTGAGGCACAGAGACATTGAGACTCTGAGACACTGAGACACTAAGGCACAGAGACACAGAGACACTGAGACACAGAGACACTGAGACACAGGTAAATTGAGACATAGAGACACTGAGACACCGAGACACTGAGACACCGAGGCACAGAGACACTGAGACACTGAGATACTGAGACTCTGAGACACTGAGACACTGAGACACAGAGACACAGAGACGCTGAGAAACTGAGACTCCGAGACACTGAGACAATGAGACTCTGAGACTCGGAGGCACTGAGACACTGAGACTCGGAGGCACTGAGACCCTGAGACACACAGACACTGAGGCGCAGAGGCACTGAGACACAGAGTTACTGAGTCTCTGAGGCACTGAGACAATGAAACTCGGAGACACTGAGGCGCAGAGACACTGAGACACAGAGACACAGAGGCACAGAGAAACACAGACACTGAGACTCTGAGACACTGAGACACAGAGATACTGAGACACTGAGACACTGAGACACTGAGACCAAGAGACACAGAGACACTGAGACATTGAGACACAGAGACACTGAGACTCTGAGGCACTGAGACATTGAGACACAGACACACTGAGACACTGAGACTCTGAGACACGGAGGCACAGATACACAGAGACACTGAGTCACTGAGGCTCAGATACACTGAGACCAAGAGACAGAGAGATACGGAGACTCTGAGACACTGAGACACTGAGGCACAGAGACACTGAGACACTGAGACTCTGAGACACTGAGACTCTGAGGCCCAGAGACACAGAGAGACTGAGACACTGAGGCACAGAGACACTGAGACACTGAGACACTGAGACACACAGACACTGAGACACAGAGACACTGAAACACTGAGACAATGAGGCACAGAGACACTGAGACCCAGGGACACAGATACACTGAGACACAGAGACTCTGAGACACTGAGACACTGCGGCACAGAGACAAAAAGACACAGATTCATTGAGACACTGAGACACCGAGACACTGAGACACAGAGACATTGAGACTCTGAGACACTGAGACACTGAGGCACAGAGACACAGAGACACTGAGACACAGTGACACTAAGACACTGAGACACAGGGACACTGAGACACAGAGGCACTGAGACACTGCGACACTGAGACACAGAGACATTGAGACTCTGAGACACTGAGACACTGAGACACTGAGACACTGAGGCACAGAGACACAGAGCCACTGAGACACCGAGGCACAGAGACACTGAGACACTGAGACACAGAGACACTGAGACCGAGAGACACTGAGACACTGAGACACTGAGACACAGAGACACTGAGACCAAGAGACAGAGAGATACGGAGACTCTGAGACACAGAGACACTGAGACCGAGAGACACTGAGACACCGAGGCACAGAGACACTGAGACACTGAGACACTGAGCCACAGAGACACTGAGACCCTGAGACACTGAGACACAGAGACACTGAGACACTGAGACACTGAGACACCGAGGCACAGAGACACTGAGACACTGAGACACTGAGACTCTGAGACACAGAGACCCTGAGGCACACAGACACTGAGACACTGAGACACTGAGACACAGGGACACTGAGATACAGAGACACTGAGACACTGACACACTGAGACACCGAGACACCGAGACACTGAGACACCGAGGCACAGAGACACTGAGACACTGAGAGACTGAGACACAGAGACACTGAGACATAGAGACACAGAGACACCGAGACACTGAGACATAGAGACACAGAGACAGTGAGACACTGAGACACAGAGACACTGAGACACTGAGACACACAGATACTGAGACACAGAGACACTGAAACACTGAGACAATGAGGCACAGAGACACTGAGACACAGGGACACAGAGACACTGAGACACAGAGACTCTGAGACACTGAGACACTGAGACACAGAGACACTGAGAAATAGAGACACAGAGACAGTGAGGCACTGAGACACAGGGACACTGAGACACAGAGACACTGAGACACTGAGACACCGAGACACTGAGACACCGAGGCGCAGAAACACTGAGACACTGAGACTCTGAGACACTGAGACACAGAGACACACAGACACACAGACACTGAGACACAGAGACACTGAAACACTGAGACAATGAGGCACAGAGACACTGAGACAAAGGGACGCAGAGACACTGAGACAAAGAGACATTGAGACTCTGAGACACGGAGACACTGAGGCACAGAGACACAGAGACACTGAGACACAGAGACACTAAGACACTGAGACACTGAGACACAGGGACACTGAGACACAGAGACACTGAGACAAAGAGACATTGAGACTCTGAGACTCTGAGACACTGAGACACTGAGGCACAGAGACACAGAGACACTGAGACACAGAGACACTGTGACACAGGGAAATTGAGACACAGAGACACTGAGACACTGAGATAATGAAACTCGGAGACACTGAGACACTGAGACACTTAGACACAGAGACACAGAGGCACAGAGACACAGAGACACTGAGACTCGGAGACACTGAGACACTGAGGCACAGAGACACTGAGACACTGAGAATCTGAGACACTGAGACACAGAGACACTGAGACACTGAGACACTGAGACTCTGAGACACGGAGACACAGAGACACTGAGACACAGAGACACTGAGACTCTGAGACACTGAGACACTGAGACACAGAGACACTGAGACACTAAGGCACAGAGACACTGAGACCAAGAGACACAGAGACACTGAGACACTGAGACACAGAGACTCTGAGACACTGAGACATTGAGACACAGACACACAGAGACAATGAGACTCTGAGATACTGAGACACTGAGGCACAGAGACACTGAGGCTCAGAGACACTGAGACAAAGAGACAGAGAGATACGGAGACTCTGAGACACTGAGACACTGAGGCACAGAGACACTGAGACACTGAGACTCTGAGGCACTGAGACACTGTGGCCCAGAGACACTGAGACACTGGGGCACAGAGACAATGAGTCAAAGAGACACAGAGACACTGAGACTCTGAGACTCTGAGACAATGAGGCACAGAGACACAGAGACATTGAGACACTGAGGCACAAAGACATTGAGACTCTGAGACACTGAGATA
The DNA here is from genome assembly GCF_965287045.1 of Carcharhinus amblyrhynchos. Taxonomy (NCBI): domain Eukaryota; kingdom Metazoa; phylum Chordata; class Chondrichthyes; order Carcharhiniformes; family Carcharhinidae; genus Carcharhinus; species Carcharhinus amblyrhynchos. Next base: position 120,774 of record NW_027649863.1, read on the forward strand.
CTGAGACACTGAGAAATAGAGACACAGAAACAGTGAGACACTGAGACACAAAGACATTGAGACACTGAGACACTGAGACACTGAGACATAGAGACACAGAAACAGTGAGACACTGAGACACAGGGACACTGAGACACAGAGACACTGAGACACTGAGACACTGAGACACAGAGACATTGAGACACAGAGACATTGAGACACTGAGACTCTGAGACACTGAGACTCTGAGGCCCAGAGACACAGAGAGACTGAGACACTGAGGCACAGAGACACTGAGACACTGAGACTCTGAGGCACTGAGACACTGTGGCCCAGAGACACTGAGACACTGGGGCACAGAGACAATGAGTCAAAGAGACACAGAGACACTGAGACTCTGAGACTCTGAGACACTGAGGCACAGAGACACAGAGACATTGAGACACTGAGGCACAAAGACATTGAGACTCTGAGACACTGAGATACTGAGACACTGAGAAATAGAGACACAGAAACAGTGAGACACTGAGACACAAAGACATTGAGACACTGAGACACTGAGACACTGAGACATAGAGACACAGAAACAGTGAGACACTGAGACACAGGGACACTGAGACACAGAGACACTGAGACACTGAGACACCGAGACACTGAGACACTGAGACACAGAGACATTGAGACTCTGAGACACTGAGGCACAGAGACACAGAGACACTGAGACACAGAGACACTAAGACACTGAGACACAGGGACACTAGGACACTGAGACACAGGGACACTAGGACACTGAGACACAGAGACATTGAGACTCTGAGACACTGAGACACTGAGGCACAGAGACACTGAGACACAGAGACACTAAGACACTGAGACACAGGGACACTGAGACACAGAGGCACTGAGACAATGAGACACTGAGGCACAGAGACATTGAGACTCTGAGACACTGAGACACTAAGGCACAGAGACACAGAGACACAGAGACACTGAGACACAGGTAAATTGAGACATAGAGACACTGAGACACCGAGACACTGAGACACCGAGGCACAGAGACACTGAGACACTGAGATACTGAGACTCTGAGACACTGAGACACTGAGACACAGAGACAGAGAGACGCTGAGAAACTGAGACTCCGAGACACTGAGACAATGAGACTCTGAGACTCGGAGGCACTGAGACACTGAGACTCGGAGGCACTGAGACCCTGAGACACAGAGACACTGAGGCGCAGAGGCACTGAGACACAGAGTTACTGAGTCTCTGAGGCACTGAGACAATGAAACTCGGAGACACTGAGGCGCAGAGACACTGAGACACAGAGACACAGAGGCACAGAGAAACACAGACACTGAGACTCTGAGACACTGAGACACAGAGACACTGAGACACTGAGACACTGAGACACTGAGACCAAGAGACACAGAGACACTGAGACATTGAGACACAGAGACACTGAGACTCTGAGGCACTGAGACATTGAGACACAGACACACTGAGACACTGAGACTCTGAGACACGGAGGCACAGATACACAGAGACACTGAGTCACTGAGGCTCAGATACACTGAGACCAAGAGACAGAGAGATACGGAGACTCTGAGACACTGAGACACTGAGGCACAGAGACACTGAGACACTGAGACTCTGAGACACTGAGACTCTGAGGCCCAGAGACACAGAGAGACTGAGACACTGAGGCACAGAGACACTGAGACACTGAGACACTGAGACACACAGACACTGAGACACAGAGACACTGAAACACTGAGACAATGAGGCACAGAGACACTGAGACCCAGGGACACAGATACACTGAGACACAGAGACTCTGAGACACTGAGACACTGCGGCACAGAGACAAAAAGACACAGATTCATTGAGACACTGAGACACCGAGACACTGAGACACAGAGACATTGAGACTCTGAGACACTGAGACACTGAGGCACAGAGACACAGAGACACTGAGACACAGAGACACTAAGACACTGAGACACAGGGACATTGAGACACAGAGGCACTGAGACACTGCGACACTGAGACACAGAGACATTGAGACTCTGAGACACTGAGACACTGAGACACTGAGACACTGAGACACTGAGGCACAGAGACACAGAGCCACTGAGACACCGAGGCACAGAGACACTGAGACACTGAGACACAGAGACACTGAGACCGAGAGACACTGAGACACTGAGACACAGAGACACTGAGACCAAGAGACAGAGAGATACGGAGACTCTGAGACACTGAGACACTGAGCCACAGAGACACTGAGACCCTGAGACACTGAGACACAGAGACACTGAGACACTGACACACTGAGACACTGAGACACCGAGGCACAGAGACACTGAGACACTGAGACACCGAGACACCGAGACACTGAGACACCGAGGCACAGAGACACTGAGACACTGAGAGACTGAGACACAGAGACACTGAGACATAGAGACACAGAGACACCGAGACACTGAGACATAGAGACACAGAGACAGTGAGACACTGAGACACAGGGACACTGAGACACAGAGACACTGAGACACCGAGACACTGAGACACCGAGGCACAGAGACACTGAGACACCGAGGCACAGAGACACTGAGACACTGAGACACACAGATACTGAGACACAGAGACACTGAAACACTGAGACAATGAGGCACAGAGACACTGAGACACAGGGACACAGAGACACTGAGACACAGAGACTCTGAGACACTGAGACACTGAGACACAGAGACACTGAGAAATAGAGACACAGAGACAGTGAGGCACTGAGACACAGGGACACTGAGACACAGAGACACTGAGACACTGAGACACCGAGACACTGAGACACCGAGGCGCAGAAACACTGAGACACTGAGACTCTGAGACACTGAGACACAGAGACACACAGACACTGAGACACAGAGACACTGAAACACTGAGACAGTGAGGCACAGAGACACTGAGACAAAGGGACACAGAGACACTGAGACACAGAGACTCTGAGACACTGCGGCACAGAGACATAGAGACACTGAGACACAGAGACATTGAGACTCTGAGACACTGAGACACTGAGGCACAGAGACACAGGGACACTGAGACACAGAGGCACTGAGACACTGAGACACTGAGACACAGAGACATTGAGACTCTGAGAGACTGAGACACAGAGACACTGAGGCACAGAGACACTGAGACACAGAGACACAGGGACACTGAGGCAGAGAGGCACTGAGACACTGAGACACAGAGACATTGAGACTCTGAGACACTGAGACACTAAGGCACAGAGACACAGAGACACTGAGACACAGAGACACTGAGACACAGGGAAACTGAGACACAGAGACACCGAGACACCGAGACACTGAGACACCGAGGCACTGAGACACTGAGACACTGAGACACTGAGACTCTGAGACACAGAGACACTGAGACAGAGAGACACAGAGACGCTGAGAAACTGAGACTCCGAGACACTGAGACAATGAGACTCTGAGACTCAGAGACACTGAGACACTGAGACTCTGAGACTCGGAGGCACTAAGACACTGAGACACAGAGACACAGAGACACTGAGGCGCAGAGGCACTGAGACACAGAGTTATTGAGTCTCTGAGGCACTGAGACAATGAAACTCGGAGACACTGAGGCGCAGAGACACTGAGACTCTGAGAAACTGAGACAATGAAACTCGGAGACACTGAGACACTGAGACACTTAGACACAGAGACACAGAGGCACAGAGACACAGAGCCTCTGAGACACAGACACTGAGGCACAGGGACACTGAGACACAGAGGCACTGAGACAATGAGACACTGAGGCACAGAGACATTGAGACTCTGAGACACTGAGACACTAAGGCACAGAGACACAGAGACACAGAGACACTGAGACACAGGTAAATTGAGACATAGAGACACTGAGACACCGAGACACTGAGACACCGAGGCACAGAGACACTGAGACACTGAGATACTGAGACTCTGAGACACTGAGACACTGAGACACAGAGACAGAGAGACGCTGAGAAACTGAGACTCCGAGACACTGAGACAATGAGACTCTGAGACTCGGAGGCACTGAGACACTGAGACTCGGAGGCACTGAGACCCTGAGACACAGAGACACTGAGGCGCAGAGGCACTGAGACACAGAGTTACTGAGTCTCTGAGGCACTGAGACAATGAAACTCGGAGACACTGAGGCGCAGAGACACTGAGACACAGAGACACAGAGGCACAGAGAAACACAGACACTGAGACTCTGAGACACTGAGACACAGAGACACTGAGACACTGAGACACTGAGACACTGAGACCAAGAGACACAGAGACACTGAGACATTGAGACACAGAGACACTGAGACTCTGAGGCACTGAGACATTGAGACACAGACACACTGAGACACTGAGACTCTGAGACACGGAGGCACAGATACACAGAGACACTGAGTCACTGAGGCTCAGATACACTGAGACCAAGAGACAGAGAGATACGGAGACTCTGAGACACTGAGACACTGAGGCACAGAGACACTGAGACACTGAGACTCTGAGACACTGAGACTCTGAGGCCCAGAGACACAGAGAGACTGAGACACTGAGGCACAGAGACACTGAGACACTGAGACACTGAGACACACAGACACTGAGACACAGAGACACTGAAACACTGAGACAATGAGGCACAGAGACACTGAGACCCAGGGACACAGATACACTGAGACACAGAGACTCTGAGACACTGAGACACTGCGGCACAGAGACAAAAAGACACAGATTCATTGAGACACTGAGACACCGAGACACTGAGACACAGAGACATTGAGACTCTGAGACACTGAGACACTGAGGCACAGAGACACAGAGACACTGAGACACAGAGACACTAAGACACTGAGACACAGGGACATTGAGACACAGAGGCACTGAGACACTGCGACACTGAGACACAGAGACATTGAGACTCTGAGACACTGAGACACTGAGACACTGAGACACTGAGACACTGAGGCACAGAGACACAGAGCCACTGAGACACCGAGGCACAGAGACACTGAGACACTGAGACACAGAGACACTGAGACCGAGAGACACTGAGACACTGAGACACAGAGACACTGAGACCAAGAGACAGAGAGATACGGAGACTCTGAGACACTGAGACACTGAGCCACAGAGACACTGAGACCCTGAGACACTGAGACACAGAGACACTGAGACACTGACACACTGAGACACTGAGACACCGAGGCACAGAGACACTGAGACACTGAGACACCGAGACACCGAGACACTGAGACACCGAGGCACAGAGACACTGAGACACTGAGAGACTGAGACACAGAGACACTGAGACATAGAGACACAGAGACACCGAGACACTGAGACATAGAGACACAGAGACAGTGAGACACTGAGACACAGGGACACTGAGACACAGAGACACTGAGACACCGAGACACTGAGACACCGAGGCACAGAGACACTGAGACACCGAGGCACAGAGACACTGAGACACTGAGACACACAGATACTGAGACACAGAGACACTGAAACACTGAGACAATGAGGCACAGAGACACTGAGACACAGGGACACAGAGACACTGAGACACAGAGACTCTGAGACACTGAGACACTGAGACACAGAGACACTGAGAAATAGAGACACAGAGACAGTGAGGCACTGAGACACAGGGACACTGAGACACAGAGACACTGAGACACTGAGACACCGAGACACTGAGACACCGAGGCGCAGAAACACTGAGACACTGAGACTCTGAGACACTGAGACACAGAGACACACAGACACTGAGACACAGAGACACTGAAACACTGAGACAGTGAGGCACAGAGACACTGAGACAAAGGGACACAGAGACACTGAGACACAGAGACTCTGAGACACTGCGGCACAGAGACATAGAGACACTGAGACACAGAGACATTGAGACTCTGAGACACTGAGACACTGAGGCACAGAGACACAGGGACACTGAGACACAGAGGCACTGAGACACTGAGACACTGAGACACAGAGACATTGAGACTCTGAGAGACTGAGACACAGAGACACTGAGGCACAGAGACACTGAGACACAGAGACACAGGGACACTGAGGCAGAGAGGCACTGAGACACTGAGACACAGAGACATTGAGACTCTGAGACACTGAGACACTAAGGCACAGAGACACAGAGACACTGAGACACAGAGACACTGAGACACAGGGAAACTGAGACACAGAGACACCGAGACACCGAGACACTGAGACACCGAGGCACTGAGACACTGAGACACTGAGACACTGAGACTCTGAGACACAGAGACACTGAGACAGAGAGACACAGAGACGCTGAGAAACTGAGACTCCGAGACACTGAGACAATGAGACTCTGAGACTCAGAGACACTGAGACACTGAGACTCTGAGACTCGGAGGCACTAAGACACTGAGACACAGAGACACAGAGACACTGAGGCGCAGAGGCACTGAGACACAGAGTTATTGAGTCTCTGAGGCACTGAGACAATGAAACTCGGAGACACTGAGGCGCAGAGACACTGAGACTCTGAGAAACTGAGACAATGAAACTCGGAGACACTGAGACACTGAGACACTTAGACACAGAGACACAGAGGCACAGAGACACAGAGCCTCTGAGACACAGACACTGAGGCACAGAGACACTGAGACACTGAGAATCTGAGACACTGAGACACAGAAACACTGAGACACTGAGACTCTGAGACACGGAGACACAGAGACACTGAGACACAGAGACACTGAGACTCTGAGACACTGAGGCCCAGAGACACAGAGACACTGAGACACTGAGGCACAGAGACAATGAGTCAAAGAGACACAGAGACACTGAGACTCTGAGACTCTGAGACACTGAGAAACAGAGACACCGAGACACTGAGACTCTGAGACACTGAGACACTGAGACACTGAGACATTGAGACTCTGAGACTCTGAGACACTGAGACACTGAGACACAAAGACATTGAGACTCTGAGACACTGAGACACTGAGACATAGAGACACAGAAACAGTGAGACACTGAGACACAAAGCCATTGAGACTCTGAGACACTGAGACACTGAGACATAGAGACACAGAAACAGTGAGACACTGAGACACAGGGACACTGAGACACAGGGACACTGAGACACTGAGACACTGAGACATAGAGACACAGAGACAGTGAGACACTGAGACACGGGGACACTGAACACAGGGACACTGAGACACTGAGACACTGAGACACCGAGGCACAGAGACACTGAGACACAGAGACTATGAGTCAAAGGGACACAGAGACACTAAGACTCTGAGACTCTGAGACACTGAGACCCTGGACACTGAGACACAGAGACACTGAGACACTGAGGCACAGAGACACTGAGACCAAGAGACACAAAGACACTGAGACTCTGAGACACTGAGACACTGAGCCACAGACACACTGAGACACTGAGACTCTGAGACACTGAGACACTGAGGCACAGAGACACAGAGACACTGAGGCTCAGAGACACTGAGACCAAGAGACAGAGAGATACGGTGACTCTGAGACACTGAGACACTGAGGCACAGAGACACTGAGACACAAAGACATTGAGACTCTGAGACACTGAGACACTGAGACATAGAGACACAGAAACAGTGAGACACTTAGACACAAAGACATTGAGACTCTGAGACACTGAGACACTGAGACACTGAGACGTAGAGACACAGAAACAGTGAGACACTGAGACACAGGGACACTGAGACACAGAGGCACTGAGACACTGAGACACCGAGACACTGAGACACTGAGACACAGAGACATTGAGACTCTGAGACACTGAGGCACAGAGACACTGAGACATAGAGACACAGAGACAGTGAGACACTGAGACACGGGGACACTGAACACAGGGACACTGAGACACTGAGGCACCGAGACACTGAGACACCGAGGCACAGAGACACTGAGACACTGAGACCCTGAGACTCTGAGACACTGAGACACACCGACACTGAGACACAGAGACACTGAAACACTGAGACACTGAGGCACAGAGACACTGAGACACAGGGACACAGAGACACTGAGGCACAGAGACTCTGAGACACTGAGACACTGTGGCACAGAGACAAAGAGACACAGATTCACTGAGACACTGAGACACTGAGACACAGAGACTCTGAGACACTGAGACACTGAGACATTGAGACAAAGAGACATTGAGACTCTGACACACTGAGACACTGAGGCACAGAGACACTGAGACACAGAGACACTGAGACACTGAGACACAGGGACACTGAGACACAGAGACCCTGAGACACTGAGACACAGAGACATTGAGACTCTGAGACACTGAGACACTGAGGCACAGAGACACTGAGGCACAGAGACATTGAGACTCTGAGACTCTGAGACACTGAGACACTGAGGCACAGAGACACTGAGACATTGAGACACAGAGACATTGAGACTCTGAGACTCTGAGACACTGAGGCACAGAGACACTGAGACACTGAGATTCTGAGACACTGAGACACTGAGGCACAGAGACACAGAGACACTGAGACACTGAGGCTCAGAGACACTGAGACCAAGAGACAGAGAGATACGGTGACTCTGAGACACTGAGACACTGAGGCACAGAGACACTGAGACACAAAAACATTGAGACTCTGAGACAGTGAGACACTGAGACATAGAGACACAGAAACAGTGAGACACTGAGACACAGGGACACTGAGACACAGAGGCACTGAGACACTGAGACACCGAGACACTGAGATACTGAGACACAGAGACATTGAGACTCTGAGACACTGAGACACTGAGGCACAGAGACACTGAGACATAGAGACACAGAGACAGTGAGACACTGAGACACGGGGACACTGAGACACAGGGACACTGAGACACCGAGACACTGAGACACCGAAGCACAGAGACACTGAGACCCTGAGACTCTGAGACATTGAGACACTGAGACACACAGACACTGAGACACAGAGACACTGAAACACTGAGACACTGAGGCACAGAGACACTGAGACACAGGGACACAGAGACACTGAGACACAGAGACTCTGAGACAATGAGACACTGCGGCACAGAGACAAAGAGACACAGATTCACTGAGACACTGAGACACAGAGACACTGAGACACAGAGACTCTGAGACACTGAGACACTGAGACAAAGAGACATTGAGACTCTGAGACACTGAGACACTGAGGCACAGAGACACAGAGACACTGAGACACAGAGACACTGAGACACTGAGACACAGGGACGCTGAGACACAGAGACACAGAGACACAGAGGCAGAGGGACACAGAGACACTGAAACTCTGAGACACTGAGGCACAGAGACATTGAGACACTGAGACACAGAGACACTGAGACACTGAGACACCGAGACACCGAGGCACAGAGACACTGAGACCCCTGAGATTCTGAGACACTGAGACACAGAGACACGGAGACACAGAGACACAGAGATACTGAGAAACTGAGACTCTGAGACACTGAGACAATGAGACCCTGAGACACAGAGACACTGAGACACTGAGACTCTGAGACTCGGAGGCACTGAGACACTGAGACACAGAGACACAGAGACACTGAGGCGCAGAGGCACTGAGACACAGAGTTATTGAGTCTCTGAGGCACTGAGACAATGAAACTCGGAGACACTGAGGTGCAGAGACACTGAGACTCTGAGAAACTGAGACAATGAAACTCGGAGACACTGAGACACTGAGACACAGAGACACAGAGGCACAGAGAAACAGAGACTCTGAGACACTGAGACACTGAGGCACAGAGACACTGAGACACTGAGAATCTGAGACACTGAGACAAAGAAACACTGAGACACTGAGACTCTGAGACACGGAGACACAGAGACACTGAGACACAGAGACACTGAGACTCTGAGACACTGAGGCCCAGAGACACAGAGACACTGAGACACTGAGGCACAGAGACAATGAGTCAAAGAGACACAGAGACACTGAGACTCTGAGACTCTGAGACACTGAGAAACAGATAAACCGAGACACTGAGACTCTGAGACACAGGGACACTGAGACACAGGGACACTGAGACACTGAGACACTGAGACATAGAGACACAGAGACAGTGAGACACTGAGACACGGGGACACTGAACACAGGGACACTGAGACACTGAGACACCGAGACACTGAGACACCGAGGCACAGAGACACTGAGACACTGAGACACAGAGACACTGAGACACAGAGACAATGAGTCAAAGGGACACAGAGACACTGAGACTCTGAGACTCTGAGACACTGAGACCCTGGACACTGAGACACAGAGACACTGAGACACTGAGGCACAGAGACACTGAGACCAAGAGACACGGAGACACTGAGACTCTGAGACACTGAGACACTGAGCCACAGACACACTGAGACACTGAGATTCTGAGACACTGAGACACTGAGGCACAGAGACACAGAGACACTGAGACACTGAGGCTCAGAGACACTGAGACCAAGAGACAGAGAGATACGGTGACTCTGAGACACTGAGACACTGAGGCACAGAGACACTGAGACACAAAGACATTGAGACTCTGAGACAGTGAGACACTGAGACACTGAGACATAGAGACACAGAAACAGTGAGACACTGAGACACAGGGACACTGAGACACAGAGGCACTGAGACACTGAGACACCGAGACACTGAGACACTGAGACACAGAGACATTGAGACTCTGAGACACTGAGACACTGAGGCACAGAGACACTGAGACATAGAGACACAGAGACAGTGAGACACTGAGACACGGGGACACTGAGACACAGGGACACTGAGACACCGAGACACTGAGACACCGAAGCACAGAGACACTGAGACCCTGAGACTCTGAGACAGTGAGACACTGAGACACACAGACACTGAGACACAGAGACACTGAAACACTGAGACACTGAGGCACAGAGACACTGAGACACAGGGACACAGAGACACTGAGACACAGAGACTCTGAGACAATGAGACACTGCGGCACAGAGACAAAGAGACACAGATTCACTGAGACACTGAGACACAGAGACACTGAGACACAGAGACTCTGAGACACTGAGACACTGAGACAAAGAGACATTGAGACTCTGAGACACTGAGACACTGAGGCACAGAGACACAGAGACACTGAGACACAGAGACACTGAGACACTGAGACACAGGGACACTGAGACACAGAGACACAGAGACACTGAGACACTGAGACAATGAGACACTGAGACACAGAGACACAGAGGCAGAGGGACACAGAGACACTGAGACGCTGAGACACTGAGGCACAGAGACACTGAGACACTGAGACTCAGAGACACTGAGGCACAGAGACACAGATAAACTGAGACACAGAGACACTGAGACACTGAGACACCGAGGCACAGAGACACTGAGACCACTGAGGCAATGAGACTCTGAGACACAGAGACAATGAGAAACTGAGACTCTGAGACTCTGTGGCACTGACACACTGAGACACAGAGACGCTGAGGCGCAGAGTCACTGAGACACTGAGTTACTGAGACTCTGAGCCACTGAGACAATGAGACACTGAGACACAGAGACACAGAGGCACAGGGACACAGAGACACTGAGACTCTGAGACACTGAGACACAGAGACACTGAGACACAGAGACACAGAGGCACAGGGACACAGAGACACTGAGACGCTGAGACACTGAGGCACAGAGACACTGAGACACTGAGACACAGAGAAACTGAGGCACAGAGACACAGATACACTGAGACACAGAGACACAGCAACACTGAGACACTGAGACACTGAGACACCGAGACACCGAGGCACAGAAACACTGAGACCCCTGAGACTCTGAGACACTGAGACACAGAGATACTGAGACTCAGAGACACAGAGGCACTGAGAAACTGAGACACTGAGACACTGAGACAATGAGACTCTGAGACACTGAGACACTGAGACACAGAGACACTGAGACACTGAGGCACAGAGACACTGAGACCAAGAGACACTGAGACATTGAGACACAGAGACTCTGAGATACTGAGACTCTGAGGCACAGAGACACTGAGATACTGAGGCTCAGAGACACTGAGACCAAGAGACAGAGAGATACGGAGACTCTGAGACACTGAGGCACAGAGACACTGAGACACTGAGACTCTGAGACTCTGAGACACTGAGGCCCAGAGACACAGAGACACTGAGACACTGAGGCACAGAGACAATGAGTCAAAGAGACACAGAGACACTGAGACTTTGAGACTCTGAGACACTGAGACACAGAGACACTGAGACTCTGAGACCCTGGACACTGAGACACAGAGACACTGAGACACTGAGACATAGAGACACTGAGACACTGAGACACAGAGACATTGAGACTCTGTGACACTGAGACACTGAGACACAGAGACACTGAGACACTGAGACATAGAGACACAGAGACAGTGAGACACTGAGACATAGAGACACAGAAACAGTGAGACACTGAGACACGGGGACACTGAGACACAGGGACACTGAGACACCGAGACACTGAGACACCGAGGCACAGAGACACTGAGACACTGAGACTCTGAGACTCTGAGGCACTGACACACTGAGACACAGAGACACTGAGTTACTGAGACTCTGAACCACTGAGACAATGAGACACTGAGACACAGAGGCACAGAGACACTGAGACACTGAGACTCTGAGACACTGAGACACAGAGACACTGAGACACAGAGACACAGAGGCAGAGGGACACAGAGACACTGAGACGCTGAGACACGGAGGCACAGAGACACTGAGACACTGAGGCACAGAGAAACTGAGGCACAGAGACACAGATACACTGAGACACAGAGACACAGCAACACTGAGGCACTGAGACACCGAGACACCGAGGCACAGAGACACTGAGACCCCTGAGACTCTGAGACACTGAGACACAGAGATACTGAGACTCAGAGACACAGAGACACTGAGAGACTGAGACACTGAGACAGTGAGACAATGAGACTCTGAGACACTGAGACACTGAGACACAGAGACACTGAGACACTGAGGCTCAGAGACACTGAGACCAAGAGACACAGAGACACTGAGACTCTGAGACACTGAGACACTGAGCCACTGACACACTGAGACACTGAGACTCTGAGACACTGAGACACTGAGGCACAGAGACACAGAGCCATGAGACACTGAGACACTGAGGCTCAGAGACACTGAGACCAAGAGACAGAGAGATACGGTGACTCTGAGACACTGAGACACTGAGGCACAGAGACACTGAGACACAAAGACATTGAGACTCTGAGACACTGTGACACTGAGACACTGAGACATAGAGACACCGAGACACCGAGGCACAGAGACACTGAGACCCCTGAGACTCTGAGACACTGAGACACAGAGATACTGAGACTCAGAGACACTGAGAAACTGAGACACTGAGGCACTGAGACACTGAGGCACAGAGACACTGAGACCAAGAGACAGAGAGACACTGAGACATTGAGACACAGAGACTCTGAGCCATTGAGACATTGAGACACAGACACACTGAGACACTGAGACTCTGAGATACTGAGACACTGAGGCACAGAGACACAGAGACACTGAGACACTGAGACATAGAGACACAGAAACAGTGAGACTCTGAGACACAGGGACACTGAGACACAGGGACACTGAGACACTGAGACACTGAGACATAGAGACACAGAGACAGTGAGACACTGAGACACGGGGACACTGAACACAGGGACACTGAGACACTGAGACACCGAGACACTGAGACACCGAGGCACAGAGACACAGAGACACTGAGACACAGAGACAATGAGTCAAAGGGACACAGAGACACTGAGACTCTGAGACTCTGAGACACTGAGACCCTGGACACTGAGACACAGAGACACTGAGACACTGAGGCACAGAGACACTGAGACCAAGAGACACGGAGACACTGAGACTCTGAGACACTGAGACACTGAGCCACAGACACACTGAGACACTGAGATTCTGAGACACTGAGACACTGAGGCACAGAGACACAGAGACACTGAGACACTGAGGCTCAGAGACACTGAGACCAAGAGACAGAGAGATACGGTGACTCTGAGACACTGAGACACTGAGGCACAGAGACACTGAGACACAAAGACATTGAGACTCTGAGACAGTGAGACACTGAGACACTGAGACATAGAGACACAGAAACAGTGAGACACTGAGACACAGGGACACTGAGACCCAGAGGCACTGAGACACTGAGACACAGAGACATTGAGACTCTGAGACACTGAGACACTGAGGCACAGAGACACTGAGACATAGAGACACAGAGACACTGAGACACTGAGACACGGGGACACTGAGACACAGGGACACTGAGACACCGAGACACTGAGACACCGAAGCACAGAGACACTGAGACCCTGAGACTCTGAGACACTGAGACACTGATACACACAGACACTGAGACACAGAGACACTGAAACACTGAGACACTGAGGCACAGAGACACTGAGACACAGGGACACAGAGACACAGAGACACAGAGACTCTGAGACAATGAGACACTGCGGCACAGAGACAAAGAGACACAGATTCACTGAGACACTGAGACACAGAGACACTGAGACACAGAGACTCTGAGACACTGAGACACTGAGACAAAGAGACATTGAGACTCTGAGACACTGAGACACTGAGGCACAGAGACACAGAGACACTGAGACACAGAGACACTGAGACACAGGGACAATGAGACACAGAGACACAGAGACACTGAGACACTGAGACAATGAGACACTGAGACACAGAGACACAGAGGCAGAGCGACACAGAGACACTGAGACGCTGAGACACTGAGGCACAGAGACACTGAGACACTGAGACTCAGAGACACTGAGGCACAGAGACACAGATAAACTGAGACACAGAGACACTGAGACACTGAGACACCGAGGCACAGAGACACCGAGACCACTGAGACAATGAGACTCTGAGACACAGAGACAATGAGAAACTGAGACTCTGAGACTCTGAGGCACTGACACACTGAGACACAGAGACGCTGAGGCGCAGAGTCACTGAGACACTGAGTTACTGAGACTCTGAGCCACAGAGACAATGAGACACTGAGACACAGAGACACAGAGGCACAGGGACACAGAGACACTGAGACTCTGAGACACTGAGACACAGAGACACTGAGACACAGAGACACAGAGGCAGAGGGACACAGAGACACTGAGACGCTGAGACACTGAGGCACAGAGACACTGAGACACTGAGACACTGAGACACAGAGAAACTGAGGCACAGAGACACAGATACACTGAGACACAGAGACACAGCAACACTGAGACACTGAGACACCGAGACACCGAGGCACAGAAACACTGAGACCCCTGACACTCTGAGACACTGAGACACAGAGATACTGAGACTCAGAGACACAGAGACACTGAGAAACTGAGACACTGAGACACTGAGACAATGAGACTCTGAGACACTGAGACACTGAGACACAGAGACACTGAGACACTGAGGCACAGAGACACTGAGACCAAGAGACACTGAGACATTGAGACACAGAGACTCTGAGATACTGAGACACTGAGGCACAGAGACACTGAGACACTGAGGCTCAGAGACACTGAGACCAAGAGACAGAGAGATACGGAGACTCTGAGACACTGAGGCACAGAGACACTGAGACACTGAGACTCTGAGACTCTGAGACACTGAGGCCCAGAGACACAGAGACACTGAGACACTGAGGCACAGAGACAATGAGTCAAAGAGACACAGAGACACTGAGACTTTGAGACTCTGAGACACTGAGACACAGAGACACTGAGGCTCTGAGACCCTGGACACTGAGACACAGAGACACTGAGACACTGAGACATAGAGACACAGAAACAGTGAGACACTGAGACACAGGGACACTGAGACACAGAGGCACTGAGACACTGAGACACCGAGACACTGAGACACTGAGACATTGAGACTCTGTGACACTGAGACACTGAGACACAGAGACACAGAGACAGTGAGACTCTGAGACTCTGAGGCACTGACACACTGAGACACAGAGACACTGAGTTACTGAGACTCTGAACCACTGAGACAATGAGACACTGAGACACAGAGACACAGAGGCACAGAGACACTGAGACACTGAGACTCTGAGACACTGAGACACAGAGACACTGAGACACAGAGACACAGAGGCAGAGGGACACAGAGACACTGAGACGCTGAGACACGGAGGCACAGAGACACTGAGACACTGAGACACAGAGAAACTGAGGCACAGAGACACAGATACACTGAGACACAGAGACACAGCAACACTGCGGCACTGAGACACCGAGACACCGAGGCACAGAGACACTGAGACCCCTGAGACTCTGAGACACTGAGACACAGAGATACTGAGACTCAGAGACACAGAGACACTGAGAGACTGAGACACTGAGACAGTGAGACACTGAGGCACAGAGACACAGAGCCATGAGACACTGAGACACTGAGGCTCAGAGACACTGAGACCAAGAGACACAGAGACACTGAGACTCTGAGACACTGAGACACTGAGCCACTGACACACTGAGACACTGAGCCTCTGAGACACTGAGACACTGAGGCACAGAGACACAGAGCCATGAGACACTGAGACACTGAGGCTCAGAGACACTGAGACCAAGAGACAGAGAGATACGGTGACTCTGAGACACTGAGACACTGAGGCACAGAGACACTGAGACACAAAGACATTGAGACTCTGAGACACTGTGACACTGAGGCACTGAGACATAGAGACACCGAGACACCGAGGCACAGAGACACTGAGACCCCTGAGACTCTGAGACACTGAGACACAGAGATACTGAGACTCAGAGACACTGAGAAACTGAGACACTGAGGCACTGAGACACTGAGGCACAGAGACACTGAGACCAAGAGACAGAGAGACACTGAGACATTGAGACACAGAAACTCTGAGCCACTGAGACATTGAGACACAGACACACTGAGACACTGAGACTCTGAGATACTGAGACACTGAGGCACAGAGACACAGAGACACTGAGACACTGAGGCTCAGAGACACTGAGACCAAGAGACAGAGACATACGGAGACTCTGAGACACTGAGACACTGAGGCACAGAGACACTGAGACACTGAGACTCTGAGACTCTGAGACACTGAGGCCCAGAGACACAGAGACACTGAGACACTGAGGCACAGAGACAATGAGTCAAAGAGACACAGAGACACTGAGACTCTGAGACTCTGAGACTCTGAGACACTGAGACACAGAGACACTGAGACTCTGAGACCCTGGACACTGAGACACAGAGACACTGAGACATGAGGCACAGAGACACTGAGACCTAGAGACACAGAGACACTGAGACTCTGAGACACTGAGACACTGAGCCACAGACACACTGAGACACTGAGACTCTGAGACACTGAGACACTGAGGCACAGAGACACAGAGACACTGAGACATAGAGACACAGAGACAGTGGGACACTGAGACACAGGGACACTGAGACACAGATACAAAGAGACACAGAGACACTGAGACACTGAGACACCGAGACACTGAGACACCGAGGCAGTGAGACACTGAGACACAGGGACACTGATACACTGAGACACTGAGGCACAGAGACACTGAGACACTGAGACCTTGAGACAAAGAGAAACTGAGACACTGAGACATAGAGACACAGAGACAGTGAGACACTGAGACACAGGGACACTGAGACACAGAGACAAAGAGACACTGAGACACCGAGGCACTGAGACACCGAGGCACAGAGACATTGAGACACTGAGACACACAGACACTGAGAGACAGAGACCCTGAAACACTGAGACAATGAGGCACAGAGACACTGAGACACAGGGACACAGAGACACTGAGACACAGAGACTCTGAGACACTGAGACACTGCGGCACGTAGACAAAGAGACACAGGTTCACTGAGACACTGAGACACAGAGACACTGAAACACAGAGACTCTGAGACACTGAGACACTGAGACACAGAGACATTGAGACTCTGAGACACTGAGACACTGAGACACAGAGACACTAAGACACTGAGACACAGGGACACTGAGACACAGAGGCACTGAGACACTGAGACACTGAGACACAGAGACATTGAGACTCTGAGACACTGAGGCACAGAGACACAGAGACACTGAGACACAGAGACACTAAGACACTGAGACACAGGGACACTGAGACACAGAGGCACTGAGACACTGAGACACAGAGACTTTGAGAATCTGAGACACTGAGGCCCAGAGACACAGAGACACTGAGACACTGAGGCACAGAGACAATGAGTCAAAGAGACACAGAGACACTGAGACTCTGAGACTCTGAGACACTGAGACACAGAGACACAGAGACACTGAGACACTGAGACACAGAGACACTAAGACACTGAGACACAGGGACACTGAGACACAGAGGCACTGAGACACTGAGACACAGAGACATTGAGACTCTGAGACACTGAGGCCCAGAGACACAGAGACACTGAGACACTGAGGCACAGAGACAATGAGTCAAAGAGACACAGAGACACTGAGACACTGAGACTCTGAGACTCTGAGACACTGAGACACAGAGACACTGAGACTCTGAGACCCTGGACACTGGGACACAGAGACACTGAGACACTGAGGCACAGAGACACTGAGACCTAGAGACACAGAGACACTGAGACTCTGAGACACTGAGACACTGAGCCACAGACACACTGAGAAACTGAGACTCTGAGACACTGAGACACTGAGGCACAGAGACACAGAGACACTGAGACATAGAGACACAGAGACCGTGGGACACTGAGACACAGGGACACTGAGACACAGATACAAAGAGACACAGAGACACTGAGACACTGAGACACCGAGACACTGAGACACCGAGGCAGTGAGACACTGAGACACAGGGACACTGAGACACTGAGACACTGAGGCACAGAGACACTGAGACCTTGAGACAAAGAGAAACTGAGACACTGAGACATAGAGACACAGAGACAGTGAGACACTGAGACACAGGGACACTGAGACACAGAGACAAAGAGACACTGAGACACTGAGACACACAGACACTGAGAGACAGAGACCCTGAAACACTGAGACAATGAGGCACAGAGACACTGAGACACAGGGACACAGAGACACTGAGACACAGAGACTCTGAGACACTGAGACACTGCGGCACGTAGACAAAGAGACACAGGTTCACTGAGACACTGAGAAACAGAGACACTGAGACACAGAGACTCTGAGACACTGAGACACAGAGACACAGAGACATTGAGACTCTGAGACACTGAGACACTGAGACACTAAGACACTGAGACACAGGGACACTGAGACACAGAGGCACTGAGACACTGAGACACTGAGACACAGAGACATTGAGACTCTGAGACACTGAGGCACAGAGACACAGAGACACTGAGACACAGAGACACTAAGACACTGAGACACAGGGACACTGAGACACAGAGGCACTGAGACACTGAGACACAGAGACATTGATACTCTGAGACACTGAGACACTAAGGCACAGAGGCACAGAGACACTGAGACACAGAGACACTGAGACACAGGGAAATTGAGACACAGAGACACTGAGACACCGAGACACTGAGACACCGAGGCTCAGAGACACTGAGACACTGAGACTCTGAGACTCTGAGACACTGAGACACAGAGACACTGAGACAGAGAGACTCGGAGGCACTGAGACACTGAGACACAGAGACACTGAGGCGCAGAGGCACTGAGACACAGAGTTACTGAGTCTCTGAGGCACAGAGACAATGAAACTCGGAGACACTGAGGCGCAGAGACACTGAGACACAGAGACACAGAGGCACAGAGAAACACAGACACTGAGACTCTGAGACACTGAGACACAGAGACACTGAGACACTGAGACACAGAGACATAGAGACACAGAGACAGTGAGAAACTGAGACATAGGGACACTGAGACACAGAGACAAAGAGACACTGAGACACTGAGACACCGAGACACCGAGACACCGAGGCACAGAGACACTGAGCCACTGAGACACACAGACACTGAGACACACAGACACTGAAACACTGAGACAATGAGGCACAGAGACACTATGACACAGGGACACAGAGACACTGAGACACAGAGACTCTGAGACACTGAGACACTGCGGCACAGAGTCATTGAGACTCTGAGACACTGAGACACTGTGGCACAGAGACACAGAGACACTGAGACACAGAGACACTAAGACACTGAGACACAGGGACACTAGGACACAGAGGCACTGAGACACTGAGACACAGAGACATTGAGACTCTGAGACACTGAGGCACGGAGACTCTGAGACACTGAGACAAAGAGACACAGAGACATTGAGACTCTGAGATACTGAGACACTGAGACACTGAGACACTGAGACATAGAGACACAGAGACAGTGAGACACTGAGGCTCAGAGACACTGAGACCAAGCGACAGAGAGATACGGAGACTCTGAGACACTGAGACACTGAGGCACCGAGACACTGAGACACAGAGACTCTGAGACACTGAGACACTGCGGCACAGAGACAAAGAGACACAGATTCACTGAGACACAGAGACACTGAGGCACAGAGACACAGAGACACTGAGACACAGAGACACTGAGACTCTGAGACACTGAGACACTGCGACACTGAGACACTGATGCACAGAGACACTGAGACCAAGAGACACAGAGACACTGAGACATTGAGACACAGAGACGCTGAGACTCTGAGACACTGAGACATTGAGACACAGACACACTGAGACACTGAGACTCTGAGATACTGAGATACAGAGGCACAGTGACACTGACACCAAGAGACAGAGAGATACGGAGACTCTGAGACACTGAGACACTGAGGCACAGAGACACTGAGACACTGAGACATAGAGACACAGAGACAGTGAGACACTGAGGCTCAGAGACAGTGAGACCAAGAGACAGAGAGATACGGAGACTCTGAGACACTGAGACACTGAGGCACAGAGACACAGAGACACTGAGGCACAGAGACACTGAGACACAGAGACACTGAGACACAGAGACACTGAGGCACTGAGACATAGAGACACAGAGACAGTGAGACACTGAGACACAGGGACACTGAGACACAGAGACACTGAGACACTGAGACACTGAGGCACCGAGACTCTCAGACACTGAGACACTGAGACTCTGAGTCACTGAGACACAGGGACACAGAGACACTGAGCCACAGAGACTCTGAGACACTGAGACACTGCGGCACAGAGACAAAGAGACACAGATGCACTGAGACACTGAGACACAGAGACACTGAGATACAGAGACTCTGAGACACTGAGACACAGAGACATTGAGACTCTGAGACTCTGAGACACTGAGACACTGAGGCACAGAGACACAGAGACGCTGAGACACAGAGACACTGAGACATTGAGACACAGAGACACTGAGACTCTGAGACACTGAGACACTGAGACATTGAGACACAGAGACACTGAGACTCTGAGACACTGAGACACAGACACACTGAGACACTGAGACTCTGAGATACTGAGACACTGAGGCACAGAGACACAGAGACAGTGAGACACTGAGGCTCAGAGACACTGATACCAAGAGACAGAGATACGGAGACTCTGAGACACCAAGACACTGAGGCACAGAGACACTGAGACACTGAGACACTGAGACACAGAGACACAGAGACACTGAGACACTGAGACACAGAGACATAGAGACACAGAGACAGTGAGACACTGAGACACAGGGACACTGAGACACAGAGACAAAGAGACACTGAGGCACCGAGACACCGAGGCACAGAGACACTGAGACACTGAGACTCATAGACACTGAGACACAGAGACACCGAAACACTGAGACAATGAGGCACAGAGACACTGAGACACAGGGACACAGAGACACTGAGACACAGAGACTCTGAGACACTGAGACACTGCGGCACAGAGACAAAGAGACACAGATTCACTGAGACACTGAGACACAGAGACACTGAGACACAGAGGCTCTGAGACACGGAGACACTGAGACACAGAGACATTGAGACTCTGAGACACTGAGACACTGAGACACTGAGGCACAGAGACACTGAGACACAGAGACACTAAGACACTGAGACACAGGGACACTGAGACACAGAGGCACTGAGACACTGAGACACAGAGACATTGAGACTCTGAGACACTGAGGCACAGAGACACAGAGACACTGAGACACAGAGACACTAAGACACTGAGACAAAGGGACGCTGAGACACAGAGGCACTGAGACACTGAGACACAGAGACATTGAGACTCTGAGACACTGAGACACTAAGGCACAGAAGCGCAGAGACACTGAGACACAGAGACACTGAGACACAGGGAAATTGAGACACAGAGACATTGAGACACCGAGACACTGAGACACCGAGGCACAGAGACACTGAGACACTGAGACACTGAGACATAGAGACACAGAGACAGTGAGACACTGAGACACAGGGACACTGAGACACCGACACACTGAGACACCGAGGCAGTGAGACACTGAGACACAGGGACACTGAGACACTGAGGCATAGAGACACTGAGACACTGAGACCTTGAGACACAGAGACACTGAGACACTGAGACATAGGGACACAGAGACAGTGAGACACTGAGACACAGGGACACTGAGACACCGAGACACTGAGACACCGAGGCAGTGAGACACTGAGACACAGGGACACTGAGACACTGAGACACAGAGACACTGAGACACTGAGACACAGGGACACAGAGACACTGAGACACTGAGACACAGAGACTCTGAGACACTGAGACACTGCGGCACAGAGACAAAGAGACACAGATTCACTGAGACAGAGAGAATCTGAGACACTGAGACACTGAGACACAGAGACATTGAGACTCTGAGACACTGAGACACTGAGACACAGGGACACTGAGACACAGAGGCACTGAGACACTGAGACACTGAGACACAGAGACATTGAGACTCTGAGACACTGTGGCACAGAGACACAGAGACACTGAGACACAGAGACACTAAGACACTGAGACACAGGGACACTGAGACACAGAGGCACTGAGACACTGAGACACAGAGACATTGAGACTCTGAGACACTGAGACACTAAGGCACAGAGGCACAGAGACACTGAGACACAGAGACACTGAGACACAGGGAAATTGAGACACAGAGACACTGAGACACCGAGACACTGAGACACCGATGCTCAGAGACACTGAGACACTGAGACACTGAGACACAGAGACACTGAGACAGAGAGACTCGGAGGCACTGAGACACTGAGACACAGAGACACTGAGGCGCAGAGGCACTGAGACACAGAGTTACTGAGTCTCTGAGGCACAGAGACAATGAAACTCTGAGACACTGAGGCGCAGAGACACTGAGACACAGAGACACAGAGGCACAGAGAAACATAGACACTGAGAGTCGGAGACACTGAGGCACTGATGCACAGAGACACTGAGACACTGAGACACAGAGACACTGAGACACTGAGAATCTGAGACACTGAGACACTGAGACACAGAGACACTGAGACACTGAGACTCTGAGACACTGAGACACTGAGACACTGAGGCACAGAGACACTGAGACCAAGAGACACAGAGACACTGAGACTCTGAGACACTGAGACATTGAGACACAGACACACTGAGACACTGAGACTCTGAGATACTGAGACACTGAGGCACAGAGACACAGAGACACTGAGACACTGAGGCTCAGAGACACTGACACCAAGAGACAGAGAGATACGGAGACTCTGAGACACTGAGACACTGAGGCACAGAGACACTGAGACACTGAGACATAGAGACACAGAAACAGTGAGACACTGAGGCTCAGAGACACTGAGACCAAGAGACAGAGAGATACGGAGAATCTGAGACACTGAGACACTGAGGCACAGAGACACTGAGACACTGAGACACAGACACACTGAGACACGGAGACACAGAGACACTGAGGCACTGAGACATAGAGACACAGAGACAGTGAGACACTGAGACACAGTGACACTGAGACACAGAGACACTGAGACACTGAGGCACCGAGACTCTGAGACAATGAGACTCGGAGCCACTGAGACACTGAGGCACAGAGACACAGAGACACTGAGACACAGAGACACTAAGACACTGAGACACAGGGACACTGAGACACAGAGGCACTGAGACACTGAGACACAGAGACATTGAGACTCTGAGACACTGAGACACTAAGGCACAGAAGCGCAGAGACACTGAGACACAGAGACACTGAGACACAGGGAAATTGAGACACAGAGACATTGAGGCTCTGAGACACTGAGACACCGAGGCACAGAGACACTGAGACACTGAGACACTGAGACACTGAGGCACTGAGACACTGAGACATAGAGACACAGAGACAGTGTGACACTGAGACACAGGGACACTGAGAAACAGAGACAAAGAGACACTGAGACACTGAGACACCGAGACACCGAGGCAGTGAGCCACTGAGACACAGGGACACTGAGACACTGAGATCTTGTGACACAGAGACACTGAGACACTGAGACATAGAGACACAGAGACAGTGAGACAGTGAGACACTGAGACACAGGGACACTGAGACACAGAGACAAAGAGACACTGAGACACTGAGGCACCGAGGCTTTGAGACACTGAGACACTGAGACACACAGACACTGAGACACAGAGACTCTGAAACACTGAGACAATGAGGCACAGAGACACTGAGACACAGGGACACAGAGACACTGAGACACAGAGACTCTGAGACACTGAGACACTGCGGCACAGACACAAAGAGACACAGATTCACTGAGACACAGAGACACTGAGACACAGAGACTCTGAAACACTGAGACAATGAGGCACAGAGACACTGAGACACAGGGACACAGAGACACTGAGACACAGAGACTCTGAGACACTGAGACACTGCGGCACAGAGACAAAGAGACACAGATACACTGAGACACTGAGACACAGAGACACTGAGACACAGAGACTCTGAGACACTGAGACTCTGAGACACAGAGACATTGAGACTCTGAGACACTGAGACACTGAGGCACAGAGACACAGAGACACTGAGACACAGAGACAGTAAGACACTGAGACACAGGGACACTGAGACACAGAGGCACTGAGACACTGAGACACAGAGACATTGAGACTCTGAGACACTGAGACACTGAGGCACCGAGACACAGAGACACTGAGACACAGAGACACTAAGACACTGAGACACAGGGACACTAAGACGCAGAGGCACTGAGACACTGAGACACAGAGACATTGAGACTCTGAGACACTGAGACACTAAGGCACAGAGGCACAGAGACACTGAGACACTGAGACACAGAGACATTGAGACACAGGGAAATTGAGACACAGAGACACTGAGACACCGAGACACTGAGACACCGAGGCACAGAGACACTGAGACACTGAGACTCTGAGACACTGAGACAGAGAGACACTGAGACACAGAGACACTGAGACACAGAGACGCTGAGAAACTGAGACACAGAGACATTGAGACACCGAGACACTGAGACACCGAGGCACAGAGACACTGAGACACTGAGACACTGAGACACAGAGACACTGAGACACTGAGACATAGAGACACAGAGACAGTGAGACACTGAGACACAGGGACACTGAGACACCGAGACACTGAGACACCGAGGCAGTGAGACACTGAGACACAGGGACACTGAGACACTGAGACACTGAGGCACAGAGACACTGAGACACTGAGACCTTGAGACACAGAGACACTGAGACACTGAGACACTGAGACAGTGAGACACTGAGACACAGGGACACTGAGACACCGAGACACTGAGACACCGAGGCAGTGAGACACTGAGACACAGGGACACTGAGACACTGAGACACTGAGGCACAGAGACACTGAGACACTGAGACCTTGAGAAACAGAGACACTGAGACACTGAGACATAGAGACACAGAGACAGTGAGACACTGAGACACAGGGACACTGAGACACAGAGACAAAGAGACATTGAGACTCTGAGACACTGAGACACTGAGACACTGAGACACACAGACACTGAGACACAGAGACACTGAGACAATGAGGCACAGAGACACTGAGACACAGGGACACAGAGACACTGAGACACAGAGACTCTGAGACACTGAGACACTGCGGCACAGAGACAAAGAGACACAGATTCACTGAGACACTGAGACACAGAGACACTGAGACACAGAGACCCTGAGACACTGAGACACTGAGACACAGAGACATTGAGACTCTGAGACACTGAGGCACTGAGACACAGAGACACTGAGACACTGAGACACTGAGACACAGAGACACAGAGGCACCGAGACACAGAGACACAGAGACACTATGACACTGAGACACAGGGACATTGAGACACAGAGGCACTGAGACACTGAGACACAGAGACATTCAGACTCTGAGACACTGAGACACTAAGGCACAGAAGCGCAGAGACACTGAGACACAGAGACACTGAGACACAGGGAAATTGAGACACAGAGACATTGAGACTCTGAGACACTGAGACACCGAGGCACAGAGACACTGAGACACTGAGACACAGAGACACTGAGACACTGAGACACTGAGACATAGAGACACAGAGACAGTGTGACACTGAGACACAGAGACAAAGAGACACTGAGACACTGAGACACCGAGACACTGAGACACCGAGGCAGTGAGACACTGAGACACAGGGACACTGAGACACTGAGACACTGAGGCACAGAGACACTGAGACACTGAGACCTTGAGACACAGAGACACTGAGACACTGAGACATAGAGACACAGAGACAGTGAGACACTGAGACACATGGACACTGAGACACAGAGACAAAGAGACACTGAGACACCGAGGCACTGAGACACCGAGGCACAGAGACACTGAGACACTGAGACATAGAGACACAGAGACAGTGTGACACTGAGACACAGAGACAAAGAGACACTGAGACACCGAGACACCGAGGCAGTGAGACACTGAGACACACGGACACTGAGACACAGAGACTCTGAGACACTGAGACACTGCGGTACAGAGACAAAGAGACACAGATTCACTGAGACACTGAGACACAGAGACACTGAGACACAGAGACTCTGAGACACTGAGACACAGAGACATTGAGACTCTGAGACACTGAGGCACAGAGACACAGAGACACTGAGACACAGAGACACTAAGACACTGAGACACAGGGACACTGAGACACAGAGGCACTGAGACACTGAGACACTGAGACACAGAGACATTGAGACTCTGAGACACTGAGACACAGAGACACAGAGACACAGAGACAGTGTGACACTGAGACACAGAGACAAAGAGACACTGAGACACTGAGACACCGAGACACCGAGGCAGTGAGACACTGAGACACAGGGACACTGAGACACTGAGACACTGAGGCACAGAGACACTGAGACACTGAGACCTTGAGACACAGAGACACAGAGACACTGAGACACAGAGACGCTAAGACACTGAGACACAGGGACACTAAGACGCAGAGGCACTGAGACACTGAGACACCGAGACACTGAGACACCGAGGCACAGAGACACTGAGACACTGAGACTCTGAGACACTGAGACACCGAGACACTGAGACAGAGAGACACTGAGACACAGAGACACTGAGACACAGAGACACTGAGACACAGAGACGCTGAGACACTGAGACACTGAGGCACAGAGACACAGAGACACTGAGACACAGAGACACTGAGACACAGAGACGCTGAGAAACTGAGACACAGAGACATTGAGACACCGAGACACTGAGACACCGAGGCACAGAGACACTGAGACACTGAGACACTGAGACACTGAGACACAGAGACACTGAGACACTGAGACATAGAGACACAGAGACAGTGAGACACTGAGACACAGGGACACTGAGACACCGAGACACTGAGACACCGAGGCAGTGAGACACTGAGACACAGGGACACTGAGACACTGAGACACTGAGGCACAGAGACACTGAGACACTGAGACCTTGAGACACAGAGACACTGAGACACTGAGACACTGAGACAGTGAGACACTGAGACACAGGGACACTGAGACACCGAGACACTGAGACACCGAGGCAGTGAGACACTGAGACACAGGGACACTGAGACACTGAGGCACAGAGACACTGAGACACTGAGACACTGAGACCTTGAGAAACAGAGACACTGAGACACTGAGACATAGAGACACAGAGACAGTGAGACACTGAGACACAGGGACACTGAGACACAGAGACAAAGAGACATTGAGACTCTGAGACACTGAGACACTGAGACACTGAGACACACAGAATCTGAGACACAGAGACACTGAGACACTGAGACAATGAGGCACAGAGACACTGAGACACAGGGACACAGAGACACTGAGACACAGAGACTCTGAGACACTGAGACACTGCGGCACAGAGACAAAGAGACACAGATTCACTGAGACACTGAGACACAGAGACACTGAGACACAGAGACCCTGAGACACTGAGACACTGAGACACAGAGACATTGAGACTCTGAGACACTGAGGCACTGAGACACAGAGACACTGAGACACTGAGACACTGAGACACAGAGACACAGAGGCACCGAGACACAGAGACACAGAGACACTAAGACACTGAGACACAGGGACATTGAGACACAGAGGCACTGAGACACTGAGACACAGAGACATTCAGACTCTGAGACACTGAGACACTAAGGCACAGAAGCGCAGAGACACTGAGACACAGAGACACTGAGACACAGGGAAATTGAGACACAGAGACATTGAGACTCTGAGACACTGAGACACCGAGGCACAGAGACACTGAGACACTGAGACACAGAGACACTGAGACACTGAGACACTGAGACATAGAGACACAGAGACAGTGTGACACTGAGACACAGAGACAAAGAGACACTGAGACACTGAGACACCGAGACACTGAGACACCGAGGCAGTGAGACACTGAGACACAGGGACACTGAGACACTGAGACACTGAGGCACAGAGACACTGAGACACTGAGACCTTGAGACACAGAGACACTGAGACACTGAGACATAGAGACACAGAGACAGTGAGACACTGAGACACATGGACACTGAGACACAGAGACAAAGAGACACTGAGACACCGAGGCACTGAGACACCGAGGCACAGAGACACTGAGACACTGAGACATAGAGACACAGAGACAGTGTGACACTGAGACACAGAGACAAAGAGACACTGAGACACCGAGACACCGAGGCAGTGAGACACTGAGACACACGGACACTGAGACACAGAGACTCTGAGACACTGAGACACTGCGGTACAGAGACAAAGAGACACAGATTCACTGAGACACAGAGACACTGAGACACAGAGACTCTGAGACACTGAGACACAGAGACATTGAGACTCTGAGACACTGAGGCACAGAGACACAGAGACACTGAGACACAGAGACACTAAGACACTGAGACACAGGGACACTGAGACACAGAGGCACTGAGACACTGAGACACTGAGACACAGAGACATTGAGACTCTGAGACACTGAGACACTGAGGCACAGAGACACAGAGACACAGAGACAGTGTGACACTGAGACACAGAGACAAAGAGACACTGAGACACTGAGACACCGAGACACTGAGACACCGAGGCAGTGAGACACTGAGACACAGGGACACTGAGACACTGAGACACTGAGGCACAGAGACACTGAGACACTGAGACCTTGAGACACAGAGACACAGAGACACTGAGACACAGAGACGCTAAGACACTGAGACACAGGGACACTAAGACGCAGAGGCACTGAGACACTGAGACACCGAGACACTGAGACACCGAGGCACAGAGACACTGAGACACTGAGACTCTGAGACACTGAGACTCCGAGACACTGAGACAGAGAGACACTGAGACACAGAGACACTGAGACACAGAGACACTGAGACACAGAGACGCTGAGAAACTGAGACACAGAGACACTGAGACACTGAGATCCTGAGACTCGGAGGCACTGAGACACTGAGACACAGAGACACTGAGGCGCAGATGCACTGAGACAATGAAACTCGGAGACACTGAGGCGCAGAGACACTGAGACATAGAGACACAGAGGCACAGAGAAACACAGACACTGAGACACTGAGACACTGAGGCACTGATGCACAGAGACACTGAGACACTGAGAATCTGTGACACTGAGACACTGAGACACTGAGACACAGAGACACTGAGACACTGGGACTCTGAGACTCTGAGACACTGAGACACTGAGACACTGAGGCACAGAGACACTGAGACCAAGAGACACAGAGACACTGAGACTCTGAGACACTGAGACATTGAGACACAGACACACTGAGACACTGAGACTCTGAGATACTGAGACACTGAGGCACAGAGACACAGAGACACTGAGACACTGAGGCTCAGAGACACTGACACCAAGAGACAGAGAGATACGGAGACTCTGAGACACTGAGACACTGAGGCACAGAGGCACTGAGACACTGAGACACTGAGACCTTGAGACAAAGAGAAACTGAGACACTGAGACATAGAGACACAGAGACAGTGAGACACTGAGACACAGGGACACTGAGACACAGAGACAAAGAGACACTGAGACACTGAGACACCGAGGCACTGAGACACCGAGGCACAGAGACATTGAGACACTGAGACACACAGACACTGAGAGACAGAGACCCTGAAACACTGAGACAATGAGGCACAGAGACACTGAGACACAGGGACACAGAGACACTGAGACACAGAGACTCTGAGACACTGAGACACTGCGGCACGTAGACAAAGAGACACAGGTTCACGGAGACACTGAGACACAGAGACACTGAGACACAGAGACTCTGAGACACTGAGACACTGAGACACAGAGACATTGAGACTCTGAGACACTGAGACACTGAGACACTAAGACACTGAGACACAGGGACACTGAGACACAGAGGCACTGAGACACTGAGACACTGAGACACAGAGACATTGAGACTCTGAGACACTGAGGCACAGAGACACAGAGACACTGAGACACAGAGACACTAAGACACTGAGACACAGGGACACTGAGACACAGAGGCACTGAGACACTGAGACACAGAGACTTTGAGACTCTGAGACACTGAGGCCCAGAGACACAGAGACACTGAGACACTGAGGCACAGAGACAATGAGTCAAAGAGACACAGAGACACTGAGACTCTGAGACTCTGAGACACTGAGACACAGAGACACAGAGACACTGAGACACTAAGACACAGAGACACTAAGACACTGAGACACAGGGACACTGAGACACAGAGGCACTGAGACACTGAGACACAGAGACATTGAGACTCTGAGACACTGAGGCCCAGAGACACAGAGACACTGAGACACTGAGGCACAGAGACAATGAGTCAAAGAGACACAGAGACACTGAGACTCTGAGACTCTGAGACTCTGAGACACTGAGACACAGAGACACTGAGACTCTGAGACCCTGGACACTGGGACACAGAGACACTGAGACACTGAGGCACAGAGACACTGAGACCTAGAGACACAGAGACACTGAGACTCTGAGACACTGAGACACTGAGCCACAGACACACTGAGAAACTGAGACTCTGAGACACTGAGACACTGAGGCACAGAGACACAGAGACACTGAGACATAGAGACACAGAGACCGTGGGACACTGAGACACAGGGACACTGAGACACAGATACAAAGAGACACAGAGACACTGAGACACTGAGACACCGAGACACTGAGACACCGAGGCAGTGAGACACTGAGACACAGGGACACTGAGACACTGAGACACTGAGGCACAGAGACACTGAGACCTTGAGACAAAGAGAAACTGAGGCACTGAGACATAGAGACACAGAGACAGTGAGACACTGAGACACAGGGACACTGAGACACAGAGACAAAGAGACACTGAGACACTGAGACACACAGACACTGAGAGACAGAGACCCTGAAACACTGAGACAATGAGGCACAGAGACACTGAGACACAGGGACACAGAGACACTGAGACACAGAGACACAGAGACACTGAGACACAGAGACTCTGAGACACTGAGACACTGCGGCACGTAGACAAAGAGACACAGGTTCACTGAGACACTGAGAAACAGAGACACTGAGACACAGAGACTCTGAGACACTGAGACACAGAGACACAGAGACATTGAGACTCTGAGACACTGAGACACTGAGACACTAAGACACTGAGACACAGGGACACTGAGACACAGAGGCACTGAGACACTGAGACACTGAGACACAGAGACATTGAGACTCTGAGACACTGAGGCACAGAGACACAGAGACACTGAGACACAGAGACACTAAGACACTGAGACACAGGGACACTGAGACACAGAGGCACTGAGACACTGAGACACAGAGACATTGATACTCTGAGACACTGAGACACTAAGGCACAGAGGCACAGAGACACTGAGACACAGAGACACTGAGACACAGGGAAATTGAGACACAGAGACACTGAGACACCGAGACACTGAGACACCGAGGCTCAGAGACACTGAGACACTGAGACTCTGAGACTCTGAGACACTGAGACACAGAGACACTGAGACAGAGAGACTCGGAGGCACTGAGACACTGAGACACAGAGACACTGAGGCGCAGAGGCACTGAGACACAGAGTTACTGAGTCTCTGAGGCACAGAGACAATGAAACTCGGAGACACTGAGGCGCAGAGACACTGAGACACAGAGACACAGAGGCACAGAGAAACACAGACACTGAGACTCTGAGACACTGAGACACAGAGACACTGAGACACTGAGACACAGAGACATAGAGACACAGAGACAGTGAGAAACTGAGACATAGGGACACTGAGACACAGAGACAAAGAGACACTGAGACACTGAGACACCGAGACACCGAGACACCGAGGCACAGAGACACTGAGACACTGAGACACACAGACACTGAGACACACAGACACTGAAACACTGAGACAATGAGGCACAGAGACACTATGACACAGGGACACAGAGACACTGAGACACAGAGACTCTGAGACACTGAGACACTGCGGCACAGAGTCATTGAGACTCTGAGACACTGAGACACTGTGGCACAGAGACACAGAGACACTGAGACACAGAGACACTAAGACACTGAGACACAGGGACACTAGGACACAGAGGCACTGAGACACTGAGACACAGAGACATTGAGACTCTGAGACACTGAGGCACGGAGACTCTGAGACACTGAGACAAAGAGACACAGAGACATTGAGACTCTGAGATACTGAGACACTGAGACACTGAGACACTGAGACATAGAGACACAGAGACAGTGAGACACTGAGGCTCAGAGACACTGAGACCAAGCGACAGAGAGATACGGAGACTCTGAGACACTGAGACACTGAGGCACCGAGACACTGAGACACAGAGACTCTGAGACACTGAGACACTGCGGCACAGAGACAAAGAGACACAGATTCACTGAGACACAGAGACACTGAGGCACAGAGACACAGAGACACTGAGACACAGAGACACTGAGACTCTGAGACACTGAGACACTGCGACACTGAGACACTGATGCACAGAGACACTGAGACCAAGAGACACAGAGACACTGAGACATTGAGACACAGAGACGCTGAGACTCTGAGACACTGAGACATTGAGACACAGACACACTGAGACACTGAGACTCTGAGATACTGAGATACAGAGGCACAGTGACACTGACACCAAGAGACAGAGAGATACGGAGACTCTGAGACACTGAGACACTGAGGCACAGAGACACTGAGACACTGAGACATAGAGACACAGAGACAGTGAGACACTGAGGCTCAGAGACAGTGAGACCAAGAGACAGAGAGATACGGAGACTCTGAGACACTGAGACACTGAGGCACAGAGACACAGAGACACTGAGGCACAGAGACACTGAGACACAGAGACACTGAGACACAGAGACACTGAGGCACTGAGACATAGAGACACAGAGACAGTGAGACACTGAGACACAAAGACACTGAGACACAGAGACACTGAGACACTGAGACACTGAGGCACCGAGACTCTCAGACACTGAGACACTGAGACTCTGAGTCACTGAGACACAGGGACACAGAGACACTGAGCCACAGAGACTCTGAGACACTGAGACACTGCGGCACAGAGACAAAGAGACACAGATGCACTGAGACACTGAGACACAGAGACACTGAGATACAGAGCCTCTGAGACACTGAGACACAGAGACATTGAGACTCTGAGACTCTGAGACACTGAGACACTGAGGCACAGAGACACAGAGACGCTGAGACACAGAGACACTGAGACATTGAGACACAGAGACACTGAGACTCTGAGACACTGAGACACTGAGACATTGAGACACAGACACACTGAGACACTGAGACTCTGAGATACTGAGACACTGAGGCACAGAGACACAGAGACAGTGAGACACTGAGGCTCAGAGACACTGATACCAAGAGACAGAGATACGGAGACTCTGAGACACCAAGACACTGAGGCACAGAGACACTGAGACACTGAGACTCTGAGACACAGAGACACAGAGACACTGAGACACTGAGACACAGAGACATAGAGACACAGAGACAGTGAGACACTGAGACACAGGGACACTGAGACACAGAGACAAAGAGACACTGAGACACCGAGACACCGAGGCACAGAGACACTGAGACACTGAGACTCATAGACACTGAGACACAGAGACACTGAAACACTGAGACAATGAGGCACAGAGACACTGAGACACAGGGACACAGAGACACTGAGACACAGAGACTCTGAGACACTGAGACACTGCGGCACAGAGACAAAGAGACACAGATTCACTGAGACACTGAGACACAGAGACACTGAGACACAGAGGCTCTGAGACACGGAGACACTGAGACACAGAGACATTGAGACTCTGAGACACTGAGACACTGAGACACTGAGGCACAGAGACACAGAGACACTGAGACACAGAGACACTAAGACACTGAGACACAGGGACACTGAGACACAGAGGCACTGAGACACTGAGACACAGAGACATTGAGACTCTGAGACACTGAGGCACAGAGACACAGAGACACTGAGACACAGAGACACTAAGACACTGAGACAAAGGGACGCTGAGACACAGAGGCACTGAGACACTGAGACACAGAGACATTGAGACTCTGAGACACTGAGACACTAAGGCACAGAAGCGCAGAGACACTGAGACACAGAGACACTGAGACACAGGGAAATTGAGACACAGAGACATTGAGACACCGAGACACTGAGACACCGAGGCACAGAGACACTAAGACACTGAGACACTGAGACATAGAGACACAGAGACAGTGAGACACTGAGACACAGGGACACTGAGACACCGACACACTGAGACACCGAGGCAGTGAGACACTGAGACACAGGGACACTGAGACACTGAGACACTGAGGCATAGAGACACTGAGACACTGAGACCTTGAGACACAGAGACACTGAGACACTGAGACACTGAGACATAGGGACACAGAGACAGTGAGACACTGAGACACAGGGACACTGAGACACCGAGACACTGAGACACCGAGGCAGTGAGACATTGAGACACAGGGACACTGAGACACTGAGACACAGAGACACTGAGACACTGAGACACAGGGACACAGAGACACTGAGACACTGAGACACAGAGACTCTGAGACACTGAGACACTGCGGCACAGAGACAAAGAGACACAGATTGACTGAGACAGAGAGAATCTGAGACACTGAGACACTGAGACACAGAGACATTGAGACTCTGAGACACTGAGACACTGAGACACAGGGACACTGAGACACAGAGGCACTGAGACACTGAGACACTGAGACACAGAGACATTGAGACTCTGAGACACTGTGGCACAGAGACACAGAGACACTGAGACACAGAGACACTAAGACACTGAGACACAGGGACACTGAGACACAGAGGCACTGAGACACTGAGACACA
The DNA here is from genome assembly GCF_965287045.1 of Carcharhinus amblyrhynchos. Classification (NCBI taxonomy): domain Eukaryota; kingdom Metazoa; phylum Chordata; class Chondrichthyes; order Carcharhiniformes; family Carcharhinidae; genus Carcharhinus; species Carcharhinus amblyrhynchos. The sequence continues at coordinate 157,041 of NW_027649863.1, forward strand.
GAGACATTGAGACTCTGAGACACTGAGACACTAAGGCACAGAGGCACAGAGACACTGAGACACAGAGACACTGAGACACAGGGAAATTGAGACACAGAGACACTGAGACACCGAGACACTGAGACACCGAGGCTCAGAGACACTGAGACACTGAGACACTGAGATTCCGAGACACTGAGACACAGAGACACTGAGACAGAGAGACTCGGAGGCACTGAGACACTGAGACACAGAGACACTGAGGCGCAGAGGCACTGAGACACAGAGTTACTGAGTCTCTGAGGCACAGAGACAATGAAACTCTGAGACACTGAGGCGCAGAGACACTGAGACACAGAGACACAGAGGCACAGAGAAACATAGACACTGAGAGTCGGAGACACTGAGGCACTGATGCACAGAGACACTGAGACACTGAGACACAGAGACACTGAGACACTGAGAATCTGAGACACTGAGACACTGAGACACAGAGACACTGAGACTCTGAGACACTGAGACACTGAGACACTGAGGCACAGAGACACTGAGACCAAGAGACACAGAGACACTGAGACTCTGAGACACTGAGACATTGAGACACAGACACACTGAGACACTGAGACTCTGAGATACTGAGACACTGAGGCACAGAGACACAGAGACACTGAGACACTGAGGCTCAGAGACACTGACACCAAGAGACAGAGAGATACGGAGACTCTGAGACACTGAGACACTGAGGCACAGAGACACTGAGACACTGAGACATAGAGACACAGAAACAGTGAGACACTGAGGCTCAGAGACACTGAGACCAAGAGACAGAGAGATACGGAGAATCTGAGACACTGAGACACTGAGGCACAGAGACACTGAGACACTGAGACACAGACACACTGAGACACGGAGACACAGAGACACTGAGGCACTGAGACATAGAGACACAGAGACAGTGAGACACTGAGACACAGTGACACTGAGACACAGAGACACTGAGACACTGAGGCACCGAGACTCTGAGACACTGAGACTCGGAGCCACTGAGACACTGAGGCACAGAGACACAGAGACACTGAGACACAGAGACACTAAGACACTGAGACACAGGGACACTGAGACACAGAGGCACTGAGACACTGAGACACAGAGACATTGAGACTCTGAGACACTGAGACACTAAGGCACAGAAGCGCAGAGACACTGAGACACAGAGACACTGAGACACAGGGAAATTGAGACACAGAGACATTGAGACTCTGAGACACTGAGACACCGAGGCACAGAGACACTGAGACACTGAGACACTGAGACACTGAGGCACTGAGACACTGAGACATAGAGACACAGAGACAGTGTGACACTGAGACACAGGGACACTGAGAAACAGAGACAAAGAGACACTGAGACACTGAGACACCGAGGCAGTGAGACACTGAGACAGAGGGACACTGAGACACTGAGACACTGAGACACTGAGACACTGAGATCTTGTGACACAGAGACACTGAGACACTGAGACATAGAGACACAGAGACAGTGAGACAGTGAGACACTGAGACAAAGAGACACTGAGACACTGAGGCACCGAGGCTCTGAGACACTGAGACACTGAGACACACAGACACTGAGACACAGAGACTCTGAAACACTGAGACAATGAGGCACAGAGACACTGAGACACAGGGACACAGAGACACTGAGACACAGAGACTCTGAGACACTGAGACACTGCGGCACAGAGACAAAGAGACACAGATACACTGAGACACTGAGACACAGAGACACTGAGACACAGAGACTCTGAGACACTGAGACTCTGAGACACAGAGACATTGAGACTCTGAGACACTGAGACACTGAGGCACAGAGACACAGAGACACTGAGACACAGAGACAGTAAGACACTGAGACACAGGGACACTGAGACACAGAGGCACTGAGACACTGAGACACAGAGACATTGAGACTCTGAGACACTGAGACACTGAGGCACCGAGACACAGAGACACTGAGACACAGAGGCACTAAGACACTGAGACACAGGGACACTAAGACGCAGAGGCACTGAGACACTGAGACACAGAGACATTGAGACTCTGAGACACTGAGACACTAAGGCACAGAGGCACAGAGACACTGAGACACTGAGACACAGAGACATTGAGACACAGGGAAATTGAGACACAGAGACACTGAGACACCGAGACACTGAGACACCGAGGCACAGAGACACTGAGACACTGAGACTCTGAGACACTGAGACAGAGAGACACTGAGACACAGAGACACTGAGACACAGAGACACTGAGACACAGAGACGCTGAGAAACTGAGACACAGAGACATTGAGACACCGAGACACTGAGACACCGAGGCACAGAGACACTGAGACACTGAGACACTGAGACACTGAGACATAGAGACACAGAGACAGTGAGACACTGAGACACAGGGACGCTGAGACACCGAGACACTGAGACACCGAGGCAGTGAGACACTGAGACACTGAGACACAGGGACACTGAGACACTGAGGCACAGAGACACTGAGACACTGAGACCTTGAGACACAGAGACACTGAGACACTGAGACACTGAGACAGTGAGACACTGAGACACAGGGACACTGAGACACCGAGACACTGAGACACCGAGGCAGTGAGACACTGAGACACAGGGACACTGAGACACTGAGACACTGAGGCACAGAGACACTGAGACACTGAGACCTTGAGAAACAGAGACACTGAGACACTGAGACATAGAGACACAGAGACAGTGAGACACTGAGACACAGGGACACTGAGACACAGAGACAAAGAGACATTGAGACTCTGAGACACTGAGACACTGAGACACACAGACACTGAGACACAGAGACACTGAGACACTGAGACAATGAGGCACAGAGACACTGAGACACAGGGACACAGAGACACTGAGACACAGAGACTCTGAGACACTGAGACACTGCGGCACAGAGACAAAGAGACACAGATTCACTGAGACACTGAGACACAGAGACACTGAGACACAGAGACCCTGAGACACTGAGACACTGAGACACAGAGACATTGAGACTCTGAGACACTGAGGCACTGAGACACAGAGACACTGAGACACTGAGACACTGAGACATAGAGACACAGAAACAGTGAGACACTGAGGCTCAGAGACACTGAGACCAAGAGACAGAGAGATACGGAGAATCTGAGACACTGAGACACTGAGGCACAGAGACACTGAGACACTGAGACACAGACACACTGAGACACGGAGACACAGAGACACTGAGGCACTGAGACATAGAGACACAGAGACAGTGAGACACTGAGACACAGTGACACTGAGACACAGAGACACTGAGACACTGAGGCACCGAGACTCTGAGACACTGAGACTCGGAGCCACTGAGACACTGAGGCACAGAGACACAGAGACACTGAGACACAGAGACACTAAGACACTGAGACACAGGGACACTGAGACACAGAGGCACTGAGACACTGAGACACAGAGACATTGAGACTCTGAGACACTGAGACACTAAGGCACAGAAGCGCAGAGACACTGAGACACAGAGACACTGAGACACAGGGAAATTGAGACACAGAGACATTGAGACTCTGAGACACTGAGACACCGAGGCACAGAGACACTGAGACACTGAGACACTGAGACACTGAGGCACTGAGACACTGAGACATAGAGACACAGAGACAGTGTGACACTGAGACACAGGGACACTGAGAAACAGAGACAAAGAGACACTGAGACACTGAGACACCGAGACACCGAGGCAGTGAGACACTGAGACACAGGGACACTGAGACACTGAGACACTGAGACACTGAGATCTTGTGACACAGAGACACTGAGACACTGAGACATAGAGACACAGAGACAGTGAGACAGTGAGACACTGAGACACAGGGACACTGAGACACAGAGACAAAGAGACACTGAGACACTGAGGCACCGAGGCTCTGAGACACTGAGACACTGAGACACACAGACACTGAGACACAGAGACTCTGAAACACTGAGACAATGAGGCACAGAGACACTGAGACACAGGGACACAGAGACACTGAGACACAGAGACTCTGAGATACTGAGACACTGCGGCACAGAGACAAAGAGACACAGATACACTGAGACACTGAGACACAGAGACACTGAGACACAGAGACTCTGAGACACTGAGACTCTGAGACACAGAGACATTGAGACTCTGAGACACTGAGACACTGAGGCACAGAGACACAGAGACACTGAGACACAGAGACAGTAAGACACTGAGACACAGGGACACTGAGACACAGAGGCACTGAGACACTGAGACACAGAGACATTGAGACTCTGAGACACTGAGACACTGAGGCACCGAGACACAGAGACACTGAGACACAGAGACACTAAGACACTGAGACACAGGGACACTAAGACGCAGAGGCACTGAGACACTGAGACACAGAGACATTGAGACTCTGAGACACTGAGACACTAAGGCACAGAGGCACAGAGACACTGAGACACTGAGACACAGAGACATTGAGACACAGGGAAATTGAGACACAGAGACACTGAGACACCGAGACACTGAGACACCGAGGCACAGAGACACTGAGACACAGGGACACAGAGACACTGAGACACAGAGACTCTGAGACACTGAGACACTGCGGCACAGAGACAAAGAGACACAGATTCACTGAGACACTGAGACACAGAGACACTGAGACACAGAGACCCTGAGACACTGAGACACTGAGACACAGAGACATTGAGACTCTGAGACACTGAGGCACTGAGACACAGAGACACTGAGACACTGAGACACTGAGACATAGAGACACAGAAACAGTGAGACACTGAGGCTCAGAGACACTGAGACCAAGAGACAGAGAGATACGGAGAATCTGAGACACTGAGACACTGAGGCACAGAGACACTGAGACACTGAGACACAGACACACTGAGACACGGAGACACAGAGACACTGAGGCACTGAGACATAGAGACACAGAGACAGTGAGACACTGAGACACAGTGACACTGAGACACAGAGACACTGAGACACTGAGGCACCGAGACTCTGAGACACTGAGACTCGGAGCCACTGAGACACTGAGGCACAGAGACACAGAGACACTGAGACACAGAGACACTAAGACACTGAGACACAGGGACACTGAGACACAGAGGCACTGAGACACTGAGACACAGAGACATTGAGACTCTGAGACACTGAGACACTAAGGCACAGAAGCGCAGAGACACTGAGACACAGAGACACTGAGACACAGGGAAATTGAGACACAGAGACATTGAGACTCTGAGACACTGAGACACCGAGGCACAGAGACACTGAGACACTGAGACACTGAGACACTGAGGCACTGAGACACTGAGACATAGAGACACAGAGACAGTGTGACACTGAGACACAGGGACACTGAGAAACAGAGACAAAGAGACACTGAGACACTGAGACACCGAGACACCGAGGCAGTGAGACACTGAGACACAGGGACACTGAGACACTGAGACACTGAGACACTGAGATCTTGTGACACAGAGACACTGAGACACTGAGACATAGAGACACAGAGACAGTGAGACAGTGAGACACTGAGACACAGGGACACTGAGACACAGAGACAAAGAGACACTGAGACACTGAGGCACCGAGGCTCTGAGACACTGAGACACTGAGACACACAGACACTGAGACACAGAGACTCTGAAACACTGAGACAATGAGGCACAGAGACACTGAGACACAGGGACACAGAGACACTGAGACACAGAGACTCTGAGATACTGAGACACTGCGGCACAGAGACAAAGAGACACAGATACACTGAGACACTGAGACACAGAGACACTGAGACACAGAGACTCTGAGACACTGAGACTCTGAGACACAGAGACATTGAGACTCTGAGACACTGAGACACTGAGGCACAGAGACACAGAGACACTGAGACACAGAGACAGTAAGACACTGAGACACAGGGACACTGAGACACAGAGGCACTGAGACACTGAGACACAGAGACATTGAGACTCTGAGACACTGAGACACTGAGGCACCGAGACACAGAGACACTGAGACACAGAGACACTAAGACACTGAGACACAGGGACACTAAGACGCAGAGGCACTGAGACACTGAGACACAGAGACATTGAGACTCTGAGACACTGAGACACTAAGGCACAGAGGCACAGAGACACTGAGACACTGAGACACAGAGACATTGAGACACAGGGAAATTGAGACACAGAGACACTGAGACACCGAGACACTGAGACACCGAGGCACAGAGACACTGAGACACTGAGACTCTGAGACACTGAGACAGAGAGACACTGAGACACAGAGACACTGAGACACAGAGACACTGAGACACAGAGACGCTGAGAAACTGAGACACAGAGACATTGAGACACCGAGACACTGAGACACCGAGGCACAGAGACACTGAGACACTGAGACACTGAGACACTGAGACACAGAGACACTGAGACATAGAGACACAGAGACAGTGAGACACTGAGACACAGGGACACTGAGACACCGAGACACTGAGACACCGAGGCAGTGAGACACTGAGACACTGAGACACAGGGACACTGAGACACTGAGACACTGAGGCACAGAGACACTGAGACACTGAGACCTTGAGACACAGAGACACTGAGACACTGAGACACTGAGACAGTGAGACACTGAGACACAGGGACACTGAGACACCGAGACACTGAGACACCGAGGCAGTGAGACACTGAGACACAGGGACACTGAGACACTGAGACACTGAGGCACAGAGACACTGAGACACTGAGACCTTGAGAAACAGAGACACTGAGACACTGAGACATAGAGACACAGAGACAGTGAGACACTGAGACACAGGGACACTGAGACACAGAGACAAAGAGACATTGAGACTCTGAGACACTGAGACACTGAGACACACAGACACTGAGACACAGAGACACTGAGACACTGAGACAATGAGGCACAGAGACACTGAGACACAGGGACACAGAGACACTGAGACACAGAGACTCTGAGACACTGAGACACTGCGGCACAGAGACAAAGAGACACAGATTCACTGAGACACTGAGACACAGAGACACTGAGACACAGAGACCCTGAGACACTGAGACACTGAGACACAGAGACATTGAGACTCTGAGACACTGAGGCACTGAGACACAGAGACACTGAGACACTGAGACACTGAGACACAGAGACACAGAGGCACCGAGACACAGAGACACAGAGACACTAAGACACTGAGACACAGGGACATTGAGACACAGAGGCACTGAGACACTGAGACACAGAGACATTCAGACTCTGAGACACTGAGACACGAAGGCACAGAAGCGCAGAGACACTGAGACACAGAGACACTGAGACACAGGGAAATTGAGACACAGAGACATTGAGACTCTGAGACACTGAGACACCGAGGCACAGAGACACTGAGACACTGAGACACAGAGACACTGAGACACTGAGACATAGAGACACAGAGACAGTGTGACACTGAGTCACAGAGACAAAGAGACACTGAGACACTGAGACACCGAGACACTGAGACACCGAGGCAGTGAGACACTGAGACACAGGGACACTGAGACACTGAGACACTGAGGCACAGAGACACTGAGACACTGAGACCTTGAGACACAGAGACACTGAGACACTGAGACATAGAGACACAGAGACAGTGAGACACTGAGACACATGGACACTGAGACACAGAGACAAAGAGACACTGAGACACCGAGGCACTGAGACACCGAGGCACAGAGACACTGAGACACTGAGACATAGAGACACAGAGACAGTGTGACACTGAGACACAGAGACAAAGAGACACTGAGACACCGAGACACCGAGACACCGAGGCAGTGAGACACTGAGACACACGGACACTGAGACACAGAGACTCTGAGACACTGAGACACTGCGGTACAGAGACAAAGAGACACAGATTCACTGAGACACTGAGACACAGAGACACTGAGACACAGAGACTCTGAGACACTGAGACACAGAGACATTGAGACTCTGAGACACTGAGGCACAGAGACACAGAGACACTGAGACACAGAGACACTAAGACACTGAGACACAGGGACACTGAGACACAGAGGCACTGAGACACTGAGACACTGAGACACAGAGACATTGAGACTCTGAGACACTGAGACACTGAGGCACAGAGACACAGAGACACAGAGACAGTGTGACACTGAGACACAGAGACAAAGAGACACTGAGACACTGAGACACCGAGGCAGTGAGACACTGAGACACAGGGACACTGAGACACTGAGACACTGAGGCACAGAGACACTGAGACACTGAGACCTTGAGACACAGAGACACAGAGACACTGAGACACAGAGACGCTAAGACACTGAGACACAGGGACACTAAGACGCAGAGGCACTGAGACACTGAGACACCGAGACACTGAGACACCGAGGCACAGAGACACTGAGACACTGAGACTCTGAGACACTGAGACACCGAGACACTGAGACAGAGAGACACTGAGACACAGAGACACTGAGACACAGAGACACTGAGACACAGAGACGCTGAGAAACTGAGACACAGAGACACTGAGACACTGAGATCCTGAGACTCGGAGGCACTGAGACACTGAGACACAGAGACACTGAGGCGCAGATGCACTGAGACAATGAAACTCGGAGACACTGAGGCGCAGAGACACTGAGACATAGAGACACAGAGGCACAGAGAAACACAGACACTGAGACACTGAGACACTGAGGCACTGATGCACAGAGACACTGAGACACTGAGAATCTGTGACACTGAGACACTGAGACACTGAGACACAGAGACACTGAGACACTGGGACTCTGAGACTCTGAGACACTGAGACACTGAGACACTGAGGCACAGAGACACTGAGACCAAGAGACACAGAGACACTGAGACTCTGAGACACTGAGACATTGAGACACAGACACACTGAGACACTGAGACTCTGAGATACTGAGACACTGAGGCACAGAGACACAGAGACACTGAGACACTGAGGCTCAGAGACACTGACACCAAGAGACAGAGAGATACGGAGACTCTGAGACACTGAGACACTGAGGCACAGAGACACTGAGACACTGAGACATAGAGACACAGAGACAGTGAGACACTGAGGCTCAGAGACACTGAGACCAAGAGACAGAGAGATACGGAGAATCTGAGACACTGAGACACTGAGGCACAGAGACACTGAGACACAGAGACACTGAGACCAAGAGACAGAGAGATACGGAGAATCTGAGACACTGAGACACTGAGGCACAGAGACACTGAGACACTGAGACACAGACACACTGAGACACGGAGACACAGAGACACTGAGGCACTGAGACATAGAGACACAGAGACAGTGAGACACTGAGACACAGTGACACTGAGACACAGAGACACTGAGACACTGAGGCACCGAGACTCTGAGACACTGAGACTCGGAGCCACTGAGACACTGAGGCACAGAGACACAGAGACACTGAGACACAGAGACACTAAGACACTGAGACACAGGGACACTGAGACACAGAGGCACTGAGACACTGAGACACAGAGACATTGAGACTCTGAGACACTGAGACACTAAGGCACAGAAGCGCAGAGACACTGAGACACAGAGACACTGAGACACAGGGAAATTGAGACACAGAGACATTGAGACTCTGAGACACTGAGACACCGAGGCACAGAGACACTGAGACACTGAGACACTGAGACACTGAGGCACTGAGACACTGAGACATTGAGACACAGAAACAGTGTGACACTGAGACACAGGGACACTGAGAAACAGAGACAAAGAGACACTGAGACACTGAGACACCGAGACACCGAGGCAGTGAGACACTGAGACACAGGGACACTGAGACACTGAGACACTGAGACACTGAGACACTGAGATCTTGTGACACAGAGACACTGAGACACTGAGACATAGAGACACAGAGACAGTGAGACAGTGAGACACTGAGACACAGGGACACTGAGACACAGAGACAAAGAGACACTGAGACACTGAGGCACCGAGGCTCTGAGACACTGAGACACTGAGACACACAGACACTGAGACACAGAGACTCTGAAACACTGAGACAATGAGGCACAGAGACACTGAGACACAGGGACACAGAGACACTGAGACACAGAGACTCTGAGACACTGAGACACTGCGGCACAGAGACAAAGAGACACAGATTCACTGAGACACTGAGACACAGAGACACTGAGACACAGAGACTCTGAGACACTGAGACTCTGAGACACAGAGACATTGAGACTCTGAGACACTGAGACACTGAGGCACAGAGACACAGAGACACTGAGACACAGAGACAGTAAGACACTGAGACACAGGGACACTGAGACACAGAGGCACTGAGACACTGAGACACAGAGACATTGAGACTCTGAGACACTGAGACACTGAGGCACCGAGACACAGAGACACTGTGACACAGAGACACTAAGACACTGAGACACAGGGACACTAAGACGCAGAGGCACTGAGACACTGAGACACAGAGACATTGAGACTCTGAGACACTGAGACACTAAGGCACAGAGGCACAGAGACACTGAGACACTGAGACACAGAGACACTGAGACAGAGAGACACTGAGACACAGAGACACTGAGACACAGAGACACTGAGACACAGAGACGCTGAGAAACTGAGACACAGAGACATTGAGACACCGAGACACTGAGACACCGAGGCACAGAGACACTGAGACACTGAGACACTGAGACACTGAGACACAGAGACACTGAGACACTGAGACATAGAGACACAGAGACAGTGAGACACTGAGACACAGGGACACTGAGACACCGAGACACTGAGACACTGAGGCAGTGAGACACTGAGACACAGGGACACTGAGACACTGAGACACTGAGGCACAGAGACACTGAGACACTGAGACCTTGAGACACAGAGACACTGAGACACTGAGACACTGAGACAGTGAGACACTGAGACACAGGGACACTGAGACACCGAGACACAGAGACACCGAGGCAGTGAGACACTGAGACACAGGGACACTGAGACACTGAGACACTGAGGCACAGAGACACTGAGACACTGAGACCTTGAGAAACAGAGACACTGAGACACTGAGACATAGAGACACAGAGACAGTGAGACACTGAGACACAGGGACACTGAGACACAGAGACAAAGAGACATTGAGACTCTGAGACACTGAGACACTGAGACACTGAGACACACAGACACTGAGACACAGAGACACTGAGACACTGAGACAATGAGGCACAGAGACACTGAGACACAGGGACACAGAGACACTGAGACACAGAGACTCTGAGACACTGAGACACTGCGGCACAGAGACAAAGAGACACAGATTCACTGAGACACTGAGACACAGAGACCCTGAGACACTGAGACACAGAGACATTGAGACTCTGAGACACTGAGGCACTGAGACACTGAGACACTGAGACACTGAGACACAGGGACACAGAGGCACCGAGACACAGAGACACAGAGACACTAAGACACTGAGACACAGGGACATTGAGACACAGAGGCACTGAGACACTGAGACACAGAGACATTCAGACTCTGAGACACTGAGACACTAAGGCACAGAAGCGCAGAGACACTGAGACACAGAGACACTGAGACACAGGGAAATTGAGACACAGAGACATTGAGACTCTGAGACACTGAGACACCGAGGCACAGAGGCACTGAGACACTGAGACACAGAGACACTGAGACACTGAGACACTGAGACATAGAGACACAGAGACAGTGTGACACTGAGACGCAGAGACAAAGAGACACTGAGACACTGAGACACCGAGACACTGAGACACCGAGGCAGTGAGACACTGAGACACAGGGACACTGAGACACTGAGACACTGAGGCACAGAGACACTGAGACACTGAGACCTTGAGACACAGAGACACTGAGACACTGAGACATAGAGACACAGAGACAGTGAGACACTGAGACACAGGGACACTGAGACACAGTGACAAAGAGACACTGAGACACCGAGGCACTGAGACACCGAGGCACAGAGACACTGAGACACTGAGACATAGAGACACAGAGACAGTGTGACACTGAGACACAGAGACAAAGAGACACTGAGACACCGAGACACCGAGACACCGAGGCAGTGAGACACTGAGACACACGGACACTGAGACACAGAGACTCTGAGACACTGAGACACTGCGGTACAGAGACAAAGAGACACAGATTCACTGAGACACTGAGACACAGAGACACTGAGACACAGAGACTCTGAGACACTGAGACACAGAGACATTGAGACTCTGAGACACTGAGGCACAGAGACACAGAGACACTGAGACACAGAGACACTAAGACACTGAGACACAGGGACACTGAGACACAGAGGCACTGAGACACTGAGACACTGAGACACAGAGACATTGAGACTCTGAGGCACTGAGACACTGAGGCACAGAGACACAGAGACACTGAGACACAGAGACGCTAAGACACTGAGACACAGGGACACTAAGACGCAGAGGCACTGAGACACTGAGACACCAAGACACTGAGACACCGAGGCACAGAGACACTGAGACACTGAGACTCTGAGACACTGAGACACCGAGACACTGAGACAGAGAGACACTGAGACACAGAGACACTGAGACACAGAGACACTGAGACACAGAGACGCTGAGAAACTGAGACACAGAGACACTGAGACACTGGGATCCTGAGACTCGGAGGCACTGAGACACTGAGACACAGAGACACTGAGGCGCAGATGCACTGAGACAATGAAACTCGGAGACACTGAGGCGCAGAGACACTGAGACATAGAGACACAGAGGCACAGAGAAACACAGACACTGAGACACTGAGACACTGAGGCACTGATGCACAGAGACACTGAGACACTGAGAATCTGTGACACTGAGACACTGAGACACTGAGACACAGAGACACTGAGACACTGGGACTCTGGGACTCTGAGACTCTGAGACACTGAGACACTGAGACACTGAGGCACAGAGACACTGAGACCAAGAGACACAGAGACACTGAGACTCTGAGACACTGAGACATTGAGACACAGACACACTGAGACACTGAGACTCTGAGATACTGAGACACTGAGGCACAGAGACACAGAGACACTGAGACACTGAGGCTCAGAGACACTGACACCAAGAGACAGAGAGATACGGAGACTCTGAGACACTGAGACACTGAGGCACAGAGACACTGAGACACTGAGACATAGAGACACAGAGACAGTGAGACACTGAGGCTCAGAGACACTGATACCAAGAGACAGAGAGATACGGAGAATCTGAGACGCTGAGACACTGAGGCACAGAGACACTGAGACACAGAGACACTGAGACACTGAGACACTGAGACACAGGGACACTGAGACACTGAGACACTGAGACTCATAGACACTGAGACACAGAGACATTGAGACTCTGAGACTCTGAGACACTGAGACACTGAGGCACAGAGACACTGAGACGCTGAGACACAGAGACACTGAGACATTGAGACACAGAGACACTGAGACTCTGAGACACTGCGACATTGAGACACAGACACACTGAGACACTGAGACTCTGAGATACTGAGACACTGAGGCACAGAGACACAGAGACACAGAGACAGTGAGACACTGAGGCTCAGAGACACTGATACCAAGACACAGAGATACGGAGACTCTGAGACACCGAGACACTGAGGCACAGAGACACTGAGACACTGAGACACTGAGACACAGAGACACTGAGACACTGAGACACAGAGACATAGAGACACAGAGACAGTGAGACACTGAGACACAGGGACACTGAGACACAGAGACAAAGAGACACTGAGACACTGAGACACCGAGACACTGAGACACCGACGCACAGAGACACTGAGACACTGAGACACACAGACACTGAGACACAGAGATACTGAAACACTGAGACAATGAGGCACAGAGACACTGAGACACAGGGACACAGAGACACTGAGACACAGAGACTCTGAGGCACTGAGACACTGCGGCACAGAGACAAAGAGACACAGATTCACTGAGACCCTGAGACACAGAGACACTGAGACACAGAGGCTCTGAGACACTGAGACACTGAGACACAGAGACATTGAGACTCTGAGACACTGAGACAATGAGACACAGAGACATTGAGACTCTGAGACACTGAGACACTGAGACACCGAGGCAGTGCGACACTGAGACACAGGGACACTGAGACACTGAGACACAGGCACACTGAGACACAGAGACAAAGAGACACTGAGACACCGAGGCACTGAGACACCGAGGCACAGAGACACTGAGACACTGAGACACACAGACACTGAGACACAGAGACACTGAAACTCTGAGACAATGAGGCACAGAGACACTGAGACACAGGGACACAGAGACTCTGAGACACTGAGACACTGCGGCACATAGACAAAGAGACACAGATTCACTGAGACACTGAGACACAGAGACACTGAGACACAGAGACTCTGAGACACTGAGACACTGAAACATTGAGACTCTGAGACACTGAGACACTGAGGCACAGAGACACAGAGACACTGAGACACTGAGACACAGAGACATTGAGACTCTGAGACACTGAGACACTGAGGCACAGAGACACAGAGACACTGAGACACAGAGACACTAAGACACTGAGACACAGGGACACTGAGACACAGAGGCACTGAGACACTGAGACACAGAGACATTGAGACTCTGAGACACTGAGACACTAAGGCACAGAGGCACAGAGACACTGAGACACAGAGACACTGAAGCATAGGGAAATTGAGACACAGAGACACTGAGACACCGAGACACTGAGACACCGAGGCACAGAGACACTGAGACACTGAGACACAGAGACTCTGAGACACTGAGACACAGAGACACTGAGACACTGAGACACAGAGACATTGAGACTCTGAGACACTGAGACACTGAGACACAGGGACACTGAGACACAGAGGCACTGAGACACTGAGACACTGAGACACAGAGACATTGAGACTCTGAGACACTGAGGCACTGAGACACAGAGACACTGAGACACTGAGACACTGAGGCACAGAGACACAGAAGCACCGAGACACAGAGACACAGAGACACTAAGACACTGAGACACAGGGACATTGAGACACAGAGGCACTGAGACACTGAGACACAGAGACATTCAGACTCTGAGACACTGAGACACTAAGGCACAGAAGCGCAGAGACACTGAGACACAGAGACACTGAGACACAGGGAAATTGAGACACAGAGACATTGAGACTCTGAGACACTGAGACACCGAGGCACAGAGACACTGAGACACTGAGACACAGAGACACTGAGACACTGAGACACTGAGACACTGAGACACAGAGACAGTGTGACACTGAGACACAGAGACAAAGAGACACTGAGACACTGAGACACCGAGACACTGAGACACCGAGGCAGTGAGACACTGAGACACAGGGACACTGAGACTCTGAGACACTGAGGCACAGAGACACTGAGACACTGAGACCTTGAGACACAGAGACACTGAGACACTGAGACATAGAGACACAGAGACAGTGAGACACTGAGACACAGGGACACTGAGACACAGAGACAAAGAGACACTGAGACACCGAGGCACTGAGACACCGAGGCACAGAGACACTGAGACACTGAGACACTGAGACACACAGACACTGAGACACAGAGACTCTGAGACACTGAGACACTGCGGTACAGAGACAAAGAGACACAGATTCACTGAGACACTGAGACACAGAGACACTGAGACACAGAGACTCTGAGACACTGAGACACTGAGACACAGTGACATTGAGACTCTGAGACACTGAGGCACAGAGACACAGAGACACTGAGACACAGAGACACTAAGACACTGAGACACAGGGACACTGAGACACAGAGGCACTGAGACACTGAGACACTGAGACACAGAGACATTGAGACTCTGAGACACTGAGACACTGAGGCACAGAGACACAGAGACACTGAGACACAGAGACGCTAAGACACTGAGACACAGGGACACTAAGACGCAGAGGCACTGAGACACTGAGACACCGAGACACTGAGACACCGAGGCACAGAGACACTGAGACACTGAGACTCTGAGACACCGAGACACTGAGACAGAGAGACACTGAGACACAGAGACACTGAGACACAGAGACACTGAGACACAGAGACGCTGAGAAACTGAGACACAGAGACACTGAGACACTGAGATCCTGAGACTCGGAGGCACTGAGACACTGAGACACAGAGACACTGAGGCGCAGATGCACTGAGACAATGAAACTCGGAGACACTGAGGCGCAGAGACACTGAGACATAGAGACACAGAGGCACAGAGAAACACAGACACTGAGACACTGAGACACTGAGGCACTGATGCACAGAGACACTGAGACACTGAGAATCTGAACACTGAGACACTGAGACACTGAGACACAGAGACACTGAGACACTGGGACTCTGAGACTCTGAGACACTGAGACACTGTGACACTGAGGCACAGAGACACTGAGACCAAGAGACACAGAGACACTGAGACTCTGAGACACTGAGACATTGAGACACAGACACACTGAGACACTGAGACTCTGAGATACTGAGACACTGAGGCACAGAGACACAGAGACACTGAGACACTGAGGCTCAGAGACACTGACACCAAGAGACAGAGAGATACGGAGACTCTGAGACACTGAGACACTGAGGCACAGAGACACTGAGACACAGAGACACTGAGACACTGAGACACTGAGACACAGGGACACTGAGACACTGAGACACTGAGACTCTGAGACACTGAGACACAGAGACATTGAGACTCAGAGACTCTGAGACACTGAGACACTGAGGCACAGAGACACTGAGACGCTGAGACACAGAGACACTGAGACATTGAGAAACAGAGACACTGAGACTCTGAGACACTGCGACATTGAGACAGAGACACACTGAGACACTGAGACTCTGAGATACTGAGACACTGAGGCACAGAGACACAGAGACACAGAGACAGTGAGACACTGAGGCTCAGAGACACTGATACCAAGACACAGAGATACGGAGACTCTGATACACCGAGACACTGAGGCACAGAGACACTGAGACACAGAGACACAGAGACACTGAGACACTGAGACACAGAGACATAGAGACACAGAGACAGTGAGACACTGAGACACAGGGACACTGAGACACAGAGACAAAGAGACACTGAGACACTGAGACACCGAGACACTGAGACACCGAGGCACAGAGACACTGAGACACTGGGACACACAGACACTGAGACACAGAGATACTGAAACACTGAGACAATGAGGCACAGAGACACTGAGACACAGGGACACAGAGACACTGAGACACAGAGACTCTGAGGCACTGAGACACTGCGGCACAGAGACAAAGAGACACAGATTCACTGAGACCCTGAGACACAGAGACACTGAGACACAGAGGCTCTGAGACACTGAGACACTGAGACACAGAGACATTGAGACTCTGAGACACTGAGACAATGAGACACCGAGGCAGTGCGACACTGAGACACAGGGACACTGCGACACTGAGACACAGGCACACTGAGACACAGAGACACTGAGACACCGAGGCACAGAGACACTGAGACACTGAGACACACAGACACTGAGAAACAGAGACACTGAAACTCTGAGACAATGAGGCACAGAGACACTGAGACACAGGGACACAGAGACTCTGAGACACTGAGACACTGCGGCACATAGACAAAGAGACACAGATTCACTGAGACACTGAGACACAGAGACACTGAGACACAGAGACTCTGAGACACTGAGACACTGAAACATTGAGACTCTGAGACACTGAGACACTGAGGCACAGAGACACAGAGACACTGAGACACAGAGACACTAAGACACTGAGACACTGAGACACAGAGACATTGAGACTCTGAGACACTGAGACACTGAGGCACAGAGACACAGAGACACTGAGACACAGAGACACTAAGACACTGAGACACAGGGACACTGAGACACAGAGGCACTGAGACACTGAGACACAGAGACATTGAGACTCTGAGACACTGAGACACTAAGGCCCAGAGGCACAGAGACACTGAGACACAGAGACACTGAAGCATAGGGAAATTGAGACACAGAGACACTGAGACACCGAGACACTGAGACACCGAGGCACAGAGACACTGAGACACTGAGACACTGAGACTCTGAGACACTGAGACACAGAGACACTGAGACAGAGAGACACTGAGACGCTGAGAAACTGAGACTCCGAGACACTGAGACAATGAGACTCTGAGACACAGAGACACTGAGACACTGAGATCCTAAGACTCGGAGACACTGAGACACTGAGACACAGAGACACTGAGGCGCAGAGGCACTGAAACACAGAGACACAGAGGCACAGAGAAACACAGACAATGAGACACTGAGACACAGAGACACTGAGACACTGAGAATCTGAGACACTGAGACACTGAGACACAGAGACACTGAGACTCTGAGACTCTGAGACTCTGAGACACTGAGGCACAGAGACACAGAGACACTGAGACACTGAGGCTCAGAGACACTGACACCAAGAGACAGAGAGATACGGAGACTCTGAGACACTGAGACACTGAGGCACAGAGACACTGAGACACTGAGACATAGAGACACAGAAACAGTGAGACACTGAGGCTCAGAGACACTGAGACCAAGAAACAGAGAGATACGGAGAATCTGAGACACTGAGACACTGAGGCACAGAGACACAGAGACACTGAGACACTGAGACACTGAGACACTGAGACACTGAGACTCTGAGACACTGAGACACTGAGGCACAGAAACACTGTGACACTGAGACACAGAGACACTAAGACACTGAGACACAGGGACACTGAGACACAGAGGCACTGATACACTGAGACACAGAGACACTGAGACACTGATACTCTGAGACACTGAGACACAGAGACACTGAGACACTGAGACACCGAGACACAGAGTCACGGAGACACTGAGACTCTGAGACACTGAGACACAGAGACACAGAGACACTGAGAAACTGAGACTCTGAGACACTGAGACAATGAGACTCTGAGACACAGAGACACTGAGAAACTGAGATTCGAGACTCTGAGGCACTGAGACACTGAGACACAGAGACACTGAGGTGCAGAGGCATTGAGACACAGAGTTACTGAGACTCTGAGACACTGAGACAATGAGACACTGAGACACAGAGACACAGAGGCACAGGGACACAGAGACACTGAGACGCTGAGACACTGAGACACTGAGGCACAGAGACACTGAGACACTGAGACTCTGAGACAGTGAGACACAGAGACACAGAGACACTGAGACACTGAGACTCTGAGACACGGAGACACTGAGACAGAGAGACACTGAGACACTGAGGCACAGAGACAGTGAGACCAAGAGACACAGAGACACTGAGACATTGAGACACAGAGACTCTGAGACACTGAGACATTGAGACACAGACACACTGAGACACTGAGACTCTGAGACGGAGGCACAGATACACAGAGACACTGAGACACTGAGGCTCAGAGACACTGAGACCAAGAGACAGAGAGATACGGAGACTCTGAGACACTGAGACACTGAGGCACAGAGACACTGAGACTCTGAGACACTGAGACACTGAGGCCCAGAGACACAGAGACACTGAGACACTGAGGCACAGAGACAATGAGTCAAAGAGACACAGAGACACTGAGACTCTGAGACTCTGAGACACTGAGAAACAGAGAAACCGAGACACAGAGACTCTGAGACACTGAGACACTGAGACACAAAGACATTGAGACTCTGAGACACTGAGACACTGAGACATTGAGACACAGAAACAGTGAGGCACTGAGACACAAAGACATTGAGACTCTGAGACACTGAGACACTGAGACATAGAGACACAGAAACAGTGAGACACTGAGACACGGGGACACTGAACACAGGGACACTGGGACTCTGAGACACTGAGACACCGAGACACTGAGACACCGAGGCACAGAGATACTGAGACACTGAGACCCTGAGACACTGAGACACTGAGACACACAGACACTGAGACACACAGACACTGAGACACAGAGACACTGAAACACTGAGACACTGAGGCACAGAGACAATCAGACACAGGGACACAGAGACACTGAGGCACAGAGACTCTGAGACACTGAGACACTGTGGCACAGAGACAAAGAGACACAGATTCACTGAGACACTGAGACACAGAGACACTGAGACACTGAGACATTGAGACAAAGAGACATTGAGACTCTGAGACACTGAGGCACAGAGACACTGAGACACAGAGACACTAAGACACTGAGACACAGGGACACTGAGACACAGAGACCCTGAGACACTGAGACACTGAGGCACAGAGACACTGAGACACAGGGACACAGAGACACTGAGGCACAGAGACTCTGAGACACTGTGGCACAGAGACAAAGAGACATTGAGACGCTGACACACAGAGACTATGAGGCACAGAGACACAGAGACACTGAGACACAGAGACACTAAGACACTGAGACACTGAGACAGAGGGACACTGAGACACAGAGACATGAGACACTGAGACAAAGAGACGTTGAGACTCTGAGACACTGAGACACTGAGGCACAGAAACACAGAGACACTGAGACACAGAGACACTAAGACACTGAGACACTGAGACACTGAGACACCGAGACACAGAGTCACTGAGACACTGAGACTCTGAGACACTGAGACACAGAGACACTGAGACACAGAGACACGGAGACACTGAGAAACTGAGACTCTGAGACACTGAGACAATGAGACCTTGAGACACAGAGACACTGAGAAACTGAGATTCGAGACTCTGAGGCACTGAGACACAGAGACACTGAGGTGCAGAGGCATTGAGACACAGAGTTACTGAGACTCTGAGACACTGAGACAATGAGACACTGAGACACAGAGACACACAGGCACAGGGACACAGAGACACTGAGACGCTGAGACACTGAGACACTGAGGCACAGAGACACTGAGACACTGAGACACAGAGACGCAGAGAAACTGAGACTCTGAGACACTGAGACACTGAGACACTGAGACTCTGAGACTCGGAGGCACTGAGACACTGAGACACAGAGACACTGAGGCGCAGAGGCACTGAGACACAGAGTTACTGAGTCTCTGAGCCACTGAGACAATGAAGCTCGGAGACACTGAGACACTGAGACACTTAGACACAGAGACACAGAGGCACAGAGACACAGAGACACTGAGACTCTGAGACACTGAGACACTGAGGCACAGAGACACTGAGACACTGAGAATCTGAGACACTGAGACACAGAGACACTGAGACACTGAGACTCTGAGACACGGAGACACAGAGACACTGAGACACAGAGACACTGAGACTCTGAGACACTGAGACACTGAGACAGAGAGACACTGAGACACTGAGGCTCAGAGACACTGAGACCAAGAGACACAGAGACACTGAGACACTGAAACACTGAGACACTGAGGCACAGAGACAATCAGACACAGGGACACAGAGACACTGAGGCACAGAGACTCTGAGACACTGAGACACTGTGGCACAGAGACAAAGAGACACAGATTCACTGAGACACTGAGACACAGAGACACTGAGACACTGAGACATTGAGACAAAGAGACATTGAGACTCTGAGACACTGAGGCACAGAGACACTGAGACACAGAGACACTAAGACACTGAGACACAGGGACACTGAGACACAGAGACCCTGAGACACTGAGACACTGAGGCACAGAGACACTGAGACACAGGGACACAGAGACACTGAGGCACAGAGACTCTGAGACACTGTGGCACAGAGACAAAGAGACATTGAGACGCTGACACACAGAGACTATGAGGCACAGAGACACAGAGACACTGAGACACAGAGACACTAAGACACTGAGACACTGAGACAGAGGGACACTGAGACACAGAGACATGAGACACTGAGACAAAGAGACGTTGAGACTCTGAGACACTGAGACACTGAGGCACAGAAACACAGAGACACTGAGACACAGAGACACTAAGACACTGAGACACTGAGACACTGAGACACCGAGACACAGAGTCACTGAGACACTGAGACTCTGAGACACTGAGACACAGAGACACTGAGACACAGAGACACGGAGACACTGAGAAACTGAGACTCTGAGACACTGAGACAATGAGACCTTGAGACACAGAGACACTGAGAAACTGAGATTCGAGACTCTGAGGCACTGAGACACAGAGACACTGAGGTGCAGAGGCATTGAGACACAGAGTTACTGAGACTCTGAGACACTGAGACAATGAGACACTGAGACACAGAGACACACAGGCACAGGGACACAGAGACACTGAGACGCTGAGACACTGAGACACTGAGGCACAGAGACACTGAGACACTGAGACACAGAGACGCAGAGAAACTGAGACTCTGAGACACTGAGACACTGAGACACTGAGACTCTGAGACTCGGAGGCACTGAGACACTGAGACACAGAGACACTGAGGCGCAGAGGCACTGAGACACAGAGTTACTGAGTCTCTGAGCCACTGAGACAATGAAGCTCGGAGACACTGAGACACTGAGACACTTAGACACAGAGACACAGAGGCACAGAGACACAGAGACACTGAGACTCTGAGACACTGAGACACTGAGGCACAGAGACACTGAGACCAAGAGACAGAGAGATACGGAGACTCTGAGACACTGAGACACTGAGGCACAGAGACACTGAGACTCTGAGACACTGAGACACTGAGGCCCAGAGACACAGAGACACTGAGACACTGAGGCACAGAGACAATGAGTCAAAGAGACACAGAGACACTGAGACTCTGAGACTCTGAGACACTGAGAAACAGAGAAACCGAGACACAGAGACTCTGAGACACTGAGACACTGAGACACAAAGACATTGAGACTCTGAGACACTGAGACACTGAGACATTGAGACACAGAAACAGTGAGGCACTGAGACACAAAGACATTGAGACTCTGAGACACGGAGACACTGAGACATAGAGACACAGAAACAGTGAGACACTGAGACACGGGGACACTGAACACAGGGACACTGGGACTCTGAGACACTGAGACACCGAGACACTGAGACACCGAGGCACAGAGATACTGAGACACTGAGACCCTGAGACACTGAGACACTGAGACACACAGACACTGAGACACAGAGACACTGAAACACTGAGACACTGAGGCACAGAGACAATCAGACACAGGGACACAGAGACACTGAGGCACAGAGACTCTGAGACACTGAGACACTGTGGCACAGAGACAAAGAGACACAGATTCACTGAGACACTGAGACACAGAGACACTGAGACACTGAGACATTGAGACAAAGAGACATTGAGACTCTGAGACACTGAGGCACAGAGACACTGAGACACAGAGACACTAAGACACTGAGACACAGGGACACTGAGACACAGAGACCCTGAGACACTGAGACACTGAGGCACAGAGACACTGAGACACAGGGACACAGAGACACTGAGGCACAGAGACTCTGAGACACTGTGGCACAGAGACAAAGAGACATTGAGACGCTGACACACAGAGACTATGAGGCACAGAGACACAGAGACACTGAGACACAGAGACACTAAGACACTGAGACACTGAGACAGAGGGACACTGAGACACAGAGACATGAGACACTGAGACAAAGAGACGTTGAGACTCTGAGACACTGAGACACTGAGGCACAGAAACACAGAGACACTGAGACACAGAGACACTAAGACACTGAGACACTGAGACACTGAGACACCGAGACACAGAGTCACTGAGACACTGAGACTCTGAGACACTGAGACACAGAGACACTGAGACACAGAGACACGGAGACACTGAGAAACTGAGACTCTGAGACACTGAGACAATGAGACCTTGAGACACAGAGACACTGAGAAACTGAGATTCGAGACTCTGAGGCACTGAGACACAGAGACACTGAGGTGCAGAGGCATTGAGACACAGAGTTACTGAGACTCTGAGACACTGAGACAATGAGACACTGAGACACAGAGACACACAGGCACAGGGACACAGAGACACTGAGACGCTGAGACACTGAGACACTGAGGCACAGAGACACTGAGACACTGAGACACAGAGACGCAGAGAAACTGAGACTCTGAGACACTGAGACACTGAGACACTGAGACTCTGAGACTCGGAGGCACTGAGACACTGAGACACAGAGACACTGAGGCGCAGAGGCACTGAGACACAGAGTTACTGAGTCTCTGAGCCACTGAGACAATGAAGCTCGGAGACACTGAGACACTGAGACACTTAGACACAGAGACACAGAGGCACAGAGACACAGAGACACTGAGACTCTGAGACACTGAGACACTGAGGCACAGAGACACTGAGACACTGAGAATCTGAGACACTGAGACACAGAGACACTGAGACACTGAGACTCTGAGACACGGAGACACAGAGACACTGAGACACAGAGACACTGAGACTCTGAGACACTGAGACACTGAGACAGAGAGACACTGAGACACTGAGGCTCAGAGACACTGAGACCAAGAGACACAGAGACACTGAGACACTGAGACACTGAGACACTGAGACACAGAGACACTGAGGCACAGAGACACTGAGACCAAGAGACAGAGAGACACTGAGACATTGAGACACAGAGACTCTGAGACACTGAGACATTGAGACACAGACACACTGAGACTCTGAGATACTGAGACACTGAGGCACAGAGACACAGAGACACTGAGACACTGAGGCTCAGAGACACTGAGACCAAGAGACAGAGAGATACGGAGACTCTGAGACACTGAGACACTGAGGCACAGAGACACTGAGACCCTGAGACTCTGAGACACTGAGACACTGAGACACACAGACACTGAGACACAGAGACACTGAAACACTGAGACACTGAGGCACAGAGACACTGAGACACAGGGACACAGAGACACTGAGACACAGAGACACTGAGACAATGAGACACTGCGGCACAGAGACAAAGAGACACTGATTCACTGAGACACTGAGGCACAGAGACACTGAGACACAGAGACTCTGAGACACTGAGACAAAGAGACATTGAGACTCTGAGACACTGAGACACTGAGGCACAGAGACAAAGAGACACTGAGACACAGAGACACTGAGACACTGAGACACAGGGACACTGAGACACAGAGACACAGAGACACTGAGACACTGGGACAATGAGACACTGAGACACAGAGACACAGAGGCACAGGGACACAGAGACACTGAGATGCTGAGACACTGAGGCACAGAGACACTGAGACACTGAGACTCAGAGACACTGAGGCACAGAGACACAGATAAACAGAGACACAGAGACACTGAGACACTGAGACACCGAGGCACAGAGACACTGAGACCACTGAGACACTGAGACACAGAGACACTGAGAAACTGAGACTCTGAGACACTGAGACTCTGAGGCACTGACACACTGAGACACAGAGACGCTGAGGCGCAGAGTCACTGAGACACTGAGTTACTGAGACTCTGAGCCACTGAGACAATGAGACACTGAGACACAGAGACACAGAGGCACAGGGACACAGAGACACTGAGACTCTGAGACACTGAGACACAGAGACACTGAGACACAGAGACACAGAGGCAGAGGGACACAGAGACACTGAGACGCTGAGACACTGAGACACAGAGAAACTGAGGCACAGAGACACCGAGGCACAGAAACACTGAGACCCCTGAGACTCTGAGACACTGAGACACAGAGATACTGAGACTCAGAGACACAGAGACACTGAGAAACTGAGACACTGAGACACTGAGACAATGAGACTCTGAGACACTGAGACACTGAGACACAGAGACACTGAGACACTGAGGCACAGAGACACTGAGACCAAGAGACAGAGAGACACTGAGACATTGAGACACAGAGACTCTGAGACACTGAGACATTGAGACACAGACACACTGAGACTCTGAGATACTGAGACACTGAGGCACAGAGACACAGAGACACTGAGACACTGAGGCTCAGAGACACTGAGACCAAGAGACAGAGAGATACGGAGACTCTGAGACACTGAGACACTGAGGCACAGAGACACTGAGACACTGAGACACTGAGACTCTGAGACACTGAGACACTGAGGCCCAGAGACACAAAGACACTGAGACACTGAGGCACAGAGACAATGAGTCAAAGAGACCCAGAGACACTGAGACACTGAGACTCTGAGACACTGAGACACTGAGACATTGAGACTCTGAGACTCTGAGACACTGAGAAACTGAGACACAAAGACATTGAGACTCTGAGACACTGAGACACTGAGACATAGAGACACAGAAACTGTGAGACACTGAGACACAAAGACATTGAGACTCAGAGACACTGAGACACTGAGACATAGAGACACAGAAACAGTGAGACACTGAGACACAGGGACACTGAGACACAGAGACACTGAGACATTGAGACACTGAGACACAGAGACATTGAGACTCTGAGACACTGAGACACTGAGACATAGAGACACAGACACAGTGAGACACTGAGACACGGGGACACTGAACACAGGGACACTGAGACACTGAGACACCGAGACATTGAGACACTGAGACCCTGAGACTCTGAGACACTGAGACACACAGACACTGAGACACAGAGTCACTGAAACACTGAGACACTGAGGCACAGAGACACTGAGACACAGGGACACAGAGACACTGAGGCACAGGGACTCTGAGACACTGAGACACTGTGGCACAGAGACAAAGAGACACAGATTCACTGAGACACTGAGACACTGAGACACAGAGACTCTGAGACACTGAGACACTGAGACATTGAGACAAAGAGACATTGAGACTCTGACACACTGAGACACTGAGGCACAGAGACACAGAGACACTGAGACACAGAGACACTAAGACACTGAGACACAGGGACACTGAGACACAGAGACCCTGAGACACTGAGACACAGAGACATTGAGACTCTGAGACACTGAGACACTGAGACACTGAGACACCGAGGCACAGAGACACTGAGACCCCTGAGATTCTGAGACACTGAGACACAGAGACACGGAGACACAGAGACACAGAGATACTGAGAAACTGAGACTCTGAGACACTGAGACAATGAGACTCTGAGACACAGAGACACTGAGACACTGAGACTCTGAGACTCGGAGGCACTGAGACACTGAGACACAGAGACACTGAG
Organism: Carcharhinus amblyrhynchos; assembly: GCF_965287045.1. Taxonomy (NCBI): domain Eukaryota; kingdom Metazoa; phylum Chordata; class Chondrichthyes; order Carcharhiniformes; family Carcharhinidae; genus Carcharhinus; species Carcharhinus amblyrhynchos. The sequence goes on from NW_027649863.1 coordinate 184,486, forward strand.
GCGCAGAGGCACTGAGACACAGAGTTATTGAGTCTCTGAGGCACTGAGACAATGAAACTCGGAGACACTGAGGTGCAGAGACACTGAGACTCTGAGAAACTGAGACAATGAAACTCGGAGACACTGAGACACTGAGACACTTAGACACAGAGACACAGAGGCACAGAGACACAGAGACTCTGAGACACTGAGACACTGAGGCACTGAGACACTGAGACATTGAGACTCTGAGACTCTGAGACACTGAGACATAGAGACACAGAAACAGTGAGACACTGAGACAAAGGGACACTGAGACACAGGGACACTGAGACACTGAGACACTGAGACACTGAGACACAGAGACAGTGAGACACTGAGACACGGGGACACTGAACACAGGGACACTGAGACACTGAGACACCGAGACACTGAGACACCGAGGCACAGAGACACAGAGACACTGAGACACAGAGACAATGAGTCAAAGGGACACAGAGACACTGAGACTCTGAGACTCTGAGACACTGAGACACAGAGACACTGAGACTCTGAGACCCTGGACACTGAGACACAGAGACACTGAGACACTGAGGCACAGAGGCACTGAGACCAAGAGACACAGAGACACTGAGGCTCTGAGACACTGAGACACTGAGCCACAGACACACTGAGGCACTGAGACTCTGAGACACTGAGACACTGAGGCACAGAGACACAGAGACACTGAGACACTGAGGCTCAGAGACACTGAGACCAAGAGACAGAGAGATACGGTGACTCTGAGACACTGAGACACTGAGGCACAGAGACACTGAGACACAAAGACATTGAGACTCTGAGACACTGAGACACTGAGACACTGAGACATAGAGACACAGAAACAGTGAGACACTGAGACACAGGGACACTGAGACACAGAGGCACTGAGACACTGAGACACCGAGACACTGAGACACTGAGACACAGAGACATTGAGACTCAGGGACACTGAGACACTGAGGCACAGAGACACTGAGACATAGAGACACAGAGACAGTGAGACACTGAGACACGGGGACACTGAGACACAGGGACACTGAGACACCGAGACACTGAGACACCGAAGCACAGAGACACTGAGACACTGAGACCCTGAGACTCTGAGACACTGAGACACTGAGACACACAGACACTGAGACACAGAGACACTGAAACACTGAGACACTGAGGCACAGAGACACTGAGACACAGGGACACAGAGACAAAGAGACACAGATTCACTGAGACACTGAGGCACAGAGACACTGAGACACAGAGACTCTGAGACACTGAGACAAAGAGACATTGAGACTCTGAGACACTGAGACACTGACGCACAGAGACAAAGAGACACTGAGACACAGAGACACTGAGACACTGAGACACAGGGACACTGAGACACAGAGACACAGAGACACTGAGACACTGGGACAATGAGACACTGAGACACAGAGACACAGAGGCACAGGGACACAGAGACACTGAGACGCTGAGACACTGAGGCACAGAGACACTGAGACACTGAGACTCAGAGACACTGAGGCACAGAGACACAGATAAACAGAGACACAGAGACACTGAGACACTGAGACACCGAGGCACAGAGACACTGAGACCACTGAGACACTGAGACACAGAGACACTGAGAAACTGAGATTCTGAGACACTGAGACTCTGAGGCACTGACACACTGAGACACAGAGACGCTGAGGCGCAGAGTCACTGAGACACTGAGTTACTGAGACTCTGAGCCACTGAGACAATGAGACACTGAGACACAGAGACACAGAGGCACAGGGACACAGAGACACTGAGACTCTGAGACACTGAGACACAGAGACACTGAGACACAGAGACACAGAGGCAGAGGGACACAGAGACACTGAGACGCTGAGACACTGAGGCACAGAGACACTGAGACACTGAGACACAGAGAAACTGAGGCACAGAGACACAGATACACTGAGACACAGAGACACAGCAACACTGAGACACTGAGACACTGAGACACCGAGACACCGAGGCACAGAAACACTGAGACCCCTGAGACTCTGAGACACTGAGACACAGAGATACTGAGACTCAGAGACACAGAGACACTGAGAAACTGAGACACTGAGACACTGAGACAATGAGACTCTGAGACACTGAGACACTGAGACACAGAGACACTGAGACACTGAGGCACAGAGACACTGAGACCAAGAGACAGAGAGACACTGAGACATTGAGACACAGAGACTCTGAGACACTGAGACATTGAGACACAGACACACTGAGACTCTGAGATACTGAGACACTGAGGCACAGAGACACAGAGACACTGAGATACTGAGGCTCAGAGACACTGAGACCAAGAGACAGAGAGATACGGAGACTCTGAGACACTGAGGCACAGAGACACTGAGACACTGAGACTCTGAGACTCTGAGACACTGAGGCCCAGAGACACAGAGACACTGAGACACTGAGGCACAGAGACAATGAGTCAAAGAGACACAGAGACACTGAGACTTTGAGACTCTGAGACACTGAGACACAGAGACACTGAGACTCTGAGACCCTGGACACTGAGACACAGAGACACTGAGACACTGAGACATAGAGACACAGAAACAGTGAGACACTGAGACACAGGGACACTGAGACACAGAGGCACTGAGACACTGAGACACCGAGACACTGAGACACTGAGACACAGAGACATTGAGACTCAGAGACACTGAGACACTGAGACACAGAGACACTGAGACACTGAGACATAGAGACATAGAGACACAGAGACAGTGAGACACTGAGACATAGAGACACAGAAACAGTGAGACACTGAGACACGGGGACACTGAGACACAGGGACACTGAGACACCGAGACACTGAGACACCGAGGCACAGAGACACTGAGACACTGAGACTCTGAGACTCTGAGGCACTGACACACTGAGACACAGAGACACTGAGTTACTGAGACTCTGAACCACTGAGACAATGAGACACTGAGACACAGAGACACAGAGGCACAGAGACACTGAGACACTGAGACTCTGAGACACTGAGACACTGAGACACTGAGACACAGAGGCAGAGGGACACAGAGACACTGAGAGGCTGAGACACGGAGGCACAGAGACACTGAGACACTGAGACACAGAGAAACTGAGCACAGAGACACAGATACACTGAGACACAGAGAAACTGAGCACAGAGACACAGATACACTGAGACACAGAGACACAGCAACACTGAGGCACTGAGACACCGAGACACCGAGGCACAGAGACACTGAGACCGCTGAGACTCTGAGACACTGAGACACAGAGATACTGAGACTCAGAGACACAGAGACACTGAGAAACTGAGACACTGAGACAGTGAGACAATGAGACTCTGAGACACTGAGACACTGAGACACTGAGACACAGAGACACTGAGACACTGAGGCACAGAGACACTGAGACCAAGAGACACAGAGACACTGTGACACTGAGACACTGTGACACTGAGGCTCAGAGACACTGAGACCAAGAGACAGAGAGATACGGTGACTCTGAGACACTGAGACACTGAGGCACAGAGACACTGAGACACAAAGACATTGAGACTCTGAGACACTGTGACACTGAGACACTGAGACATAGAGACACCGAGACACCGAGGCACAGAGACACTGAGACCCCTGAGACTCTGAGACACTGAGACACAGAGATACTGAGACTCAGAGACACTGAGAAACTGAGACACTGAGACACTGAGACAATGAGACTCTGAGACACTGAGACACTGAGGCACTGAGGCACTGAGACACTGAGGCACAGAGACACTGAGACCAAGAGACAGAGAGACACTGAGACATTGAGACACAGAGACTCTGAGCCACTGAGACATTGAGACACAGACACACTGAGACACTGAGACTCTGAGATACTGAGACACTGAGGCACAGAGACACAGAGACACTGAGACACTGAGGCTCAGAGACACTGAGACCAAGAGACAGAGACATACGGAGACTCTGAGACACTGAGACACTGAGACATTGAGGCACTGAGACACTGAGACTCTGAGACTCTGAGACACTGAGGCCCAGAGACACAGAGACACTGAGACACTGAGGCACAGAGACAATGAGTCAAAGAGACACAGAGACACTGAGACTCTGAGACTCTGAGACACTGAGACACAGAGACACTGAGACTCTGAGACCCTGGACACTGAGACACAGAGACACTGAGACACTGAGGCACAGAGACACTGAGACCAAGAGACACAGAGACACTGAGACTCTGAGACACTGAGACACTGAGCCACAGACACACTGAGACACTGAGACTCTGAGACACTGAGACACTGAGGCACAGAGACACAGAGACACTGAGACATTGAGACTCTGAGACACTGAGACACTGAGACACAGGGACACTGAGACACAGAGGCACTGAGACACTGAGACACAGAGACAGTGAGACACTGAGACACAGGGACACTGAGACACAGAGACACTGAGACACTGAGACACTGAGGCACCGAGACTCTCAGACACTGAGACACAGAGACATAGAGACACAGAGACAGTGAGACACTGAGACACAGGGACACTGAGACACAGAGACAAAGAGACACTGAGACACTGAGACACCGAGACACTGAGACACTGAGACACACAGACACTGAGACACAGAGACACTGAAACACTGAGACAATGAGGCACAGAGACACTGAGACACAGGGACACAGAGACACTGAGACACAGAGACTCTGAGACACTGAGACACTGCGGCACAGAGACAAAGAGACACAGATTCACTGAGACACAGAGACACTGAGACACTGAGACACACAGACACTGAGACACAGAGACACTGAAACACTGAGACAATGAGGCACAGAGACACTGAGACACAGGGACACTGAGACACAGAGACTCTGAGACACTGAGACACTGCGGCACAGAGACAAAGAGACACAGATTCACTGAGACACTGAGACAATGAGGCACAGAGACACTGAGACACAGGGACACAGAGACACTGAGACACAGAGACTCTGAGACACTGAGACACTGCGGCACAGAGACAAAGAGACACAGATTCACTGAGACACTGAGACACAGAGACTCTGAGACACTGAGACACTGCGGCACAGAGACAAAGAGACACAGATTCACTGAGACACTGAGACACTGAGACACTGAGACTCTGTGACACTGAGACCCTGAGACACTGAGGCACAGAGACACAGAGACACTGAGACACAGAGACACTAAGACACTGAGACACAGGGACACTGAGACACAGAGGCACTGAGACACTGAGACACAGAGACAGTGAGACACTGAGACACAGGGACACTGAGACACAGAGACACTGAGACACTGAGACACTGAGGCACCGAGACTCTCAGACACTGAGACACAGAGACATAGAGACACAGAGACAGTGAGACACTGAGACACAGGGACACTGAGACACAGAGACAAAGAGACACTGAGACACTGAGACACCGAGACACTGAGACACTGAGACACACAGACACTGAGACACAGAGACACTGAAACACTGAGACAATGAGGCACAGAGACACTGAGACACAGGGACACAGAGACACTGAGACACAGAGACTCTGAGACACTGAGACACTGCGGCACAGAGACAAAGAGACACAGATTCACTGAGACACTGAGACAATGAGGCACAGAGACACTGAGACACAGGGACACAGAGACACTGAGACACAGAGACTCTGAGACACTGAGACACTGCGGCACAGAGACAAAGAGACACAGATTCACTGAGACACTGAGACACAGAGACACTGAGACCCTGAGACACTGAGGCACAGAGACACAGAGACACTGAGACACAGAGACACTAAGACACTGAGACACAGGGACACTGAGACACAGAGGCACTGAGACACTGAGACACAGAGACATTGAGACTCTGAGACACTGAGACACTGAGGCACAGAGACACAGAGACACTGAGACACAGAGACACTAAGACACTGAGACACAGGGACACTGAGACACAGAGGCACTGAGACACTGAGACACAGAGACATTGAGACTCTGAGACACTGAGACACTGAGGCACAGAGACACAGAGACACTGAGACACAGAGACACTAAGACACTGAGACACAGGGACACTGAGACACAGAGGCACTGAGACACTGAGACACAGAGACATTGAGACTCTGAGACACTGAGACACTAAGGCACAGAAGCGCAGAGACACTGAGACACAGAGACACTGAGACACAGGGAAATTGAGACACAGAGACATTGAGACACCGAGACACTGAGACACCGAGGCACAGAGACACTGAGACACTGAGACACTGAGACATAGAGACACAGAGACAGTGAGACACTGAGACACAGGGACACTGAGACACCGAGACACTGAGACACCGAGGCAGTGAGACACTGAGACACTGAGACACTGAGGCATAGAGACACTGAGACACTGAGACCTTGAGACACAGAGACACTGAGACACTGAGAGACTGAGACATAGGGACACAGAGACAGTGAGACACTGAGACACAGGGACACTGAGACACCGAGACACTGAGACACCGAGGCAGTGGGACACTGAGACACAGGGACACTGAGACACTGAGACACAGAGACACTGAGACACTGAGACACAGGGACACAGAGAGACTGAGACACTGAGACACAGAGACTCTGAGACACTGAGACACTGCGGCACAGAGACAAAGAGACACAGATTCACTGAGACACAGAGAATCTGAGACACTGAGACACTGAGACACAGGGACACTGAGGCACAGAGGCACTGAGACACTGAGACACTGAGACACAGAGACATTGAGACTCTGAGACACTGAGGCACAGAGACACAGAGACACTGAGACACAGAGACACTGTGACACAGGGACACTGAGACACAGAGGCACTGAGACACTGAGACACAGAGACATTGAGACTCTGAGACACTGAGACACTAAGGCACAGAGGCACAGAGACACTGAGACACAGAGACACTGAGACACAGGGAAATTGAGACACAGAGACACTGAGACACCGAGACACTGAGACACCGAGGCTCAGAGACACTGAGACACTGAGACACTGAGACTCTGAGACACTGAGACACAGAGACACTGAGACAGAGAGACTCGGAGGCACTGAGACACTGAGACACAGAGACACTGAGGCGCAGAGGCACTGAGACACAGAGTTACTGAGTCTCTGAGGCACAGAGACAATGAAACTCGGAGACACTGAGGCGCAGAGACACTGAGACACAGAGACACAGAGGCACAGAGAAACATAGACACTGAGACTCTGAGACACTGAGGCACTGATGCACAGAGACACTGAGACACTGAGACACAGAGACACTGAGACACTGAGAATCTGAGACACTGAGACACTGAGACACAGAGACACTGAGACACTGAGACTCTGAGACACTGAGACACTGAGACACTGAGACCAAGAGACACAGAGACACTGAGACTCTGAGACACTGAGACATTGAGACACAGACACACTGAGACACTGAGACTCTGAGATACTGAGACACTGAGTCACAGAGACACAGAGACACTGAGACACTGAGGCTCAGAGACACTGACACCAAGAGACAGAGAGATACGGAGACTCTGAGACACTGAGACACTGAGGCACAGAGACACTGAGACACTGAGACATAGAGACACAGAAACAGTGAGACACTGAGGCTCAGAGACACTGAGACCAAGAGACAGAGAGATACGGAGAATCTGAGACACTGAGACACTGAGGCACAGAGACACTGAGACACTGAGACACAGAGACACTGAGACACTGAGACACAGAGACACTGAGGCACTGAGACATAGAGACACAGAGACAGTGAGACACTGAGACACAGTGACACTGAGACACAGAGACACTGAGACACTGAGGCACCGAGACTCTGAGACACTGAGACTCGGAGACACTGAGACACTGAGGCACAGAGACACAGAGACACTAAGACACTGAGAAACAGGGACACTGAGACACAGAGGCACTGAGACACTGAGACACAGAGACATTGAGACTCTGAGACACTGAGACACTAAGGCACAGAAGCGCAGAGACACTGAGACACAGAGACACTGAGACACAGGGAAATTGAGACACAGAGACATTGAGACTCTGAGACACTGAGACACCGAGGCACAGAGACACTGAGACACTGAGACACTGAGACACTGAGACACTGAGGCACTGAGACACTGAGACATAGAGACACAGAGACAGTGTGACACTGAGACACAGGGACTCTGAGAAACAGAGACAAAGAGACACTGAGACACTGAGACACTGAGACACCGAGACACTGAGACACCGAGGCAGTGAGACACTGAGACACAGGGACACTGAGACACTGAGACACTGAGACACTGAGACACTGAGACCTTGTGACACAGAGACACTGAGACACTGAGACACCGAGACACTGAGACAGTGAGACAGTGAGACACTGAGACACAGGGACACTGAGACACAGAGACAAAGAGACACTGAGACACTGAGGCACCGAGGCTCTGAGACACTGAGACACTGAGACACACAGACACTGAGACACAGAGACTCTGAAACACTGAGACAATGAGGCACAGAGACACTGAGACACAGGGACACAGAGACACTGAGACACAGAGACTCTGAGACACTGAGACACTGCGGCACAGAGACAAAGAGACACAGATTCACTGAGACACTGAGACACAGAGACACTGAGACACAGAGACTCTGAGACACTGAGACTCTGAGACACAGAGACATTGAGACTCTGAGACACTGAGACACTGAGGCACAGAGACACAGAGACACTGAGACACAGAGACAGTAAGACACTGAGACACAGGGACACTGAGACACAGAGGCACTGAGACACTGAGACACAGAGACATTGAGACTCTGAGACACTGAGGCACAGAGACACAGAGACACTGAGACACAGAGACACTGAGACACTGAGACACAGGGACACTAAGACGCAGAGGCACTGAGACACTGAGACACAGAGACATTGAGACTCTGAGACACTGAGACACTAAGGCACAGAGGCACAGAGACACTGAGACACTGAGACACAGAGACATTGAGACACAGGGAAATTGAGACACAGAGACACTGAGACACCGAGACACTGAGACACCGAGGCACAGAGACACTGAGACACTGAGACACTGAGACTCTGAGACACTGAGACAGAGAGACACTGAGACACAGAGACACTGAGACACTGAGACTCTGAGACACTGAGACAGAGAGACACAGAGACACAGAGACACTGAGACACAGAGACGCTGAGAAACTGAGACACAGAGACATTGAGACACCGAGACACTGAGACACCGAGGCACAGAGACACTGAGACACTGAGACACTGAGACACAGAGACACTGAGACACTGAGACACTGAAACATAGAGACACAGAGACAGTGAGACACTGAGACACAGGGACACTGAGACACCGAGACACTGAGACACCGAGGCAGTGAGACACTGAGACACAGGGACACTGAGACACTGAGACACTGAGGCACAGAGACACTGAGACACTGAGACCTTGAGACACAGAGACACTGAGACACTGAGACAGTGAGACACTGAGACACAGGGACACTGAGACACCGAGACACTGAGACACCGAGGCAGTGAGACACTGAGACACAGGGACTCTGAGACACTGAGACACTGAGGCACAGAGACACTGAGACACTGAGACCTTGAGACACAGAGACACTGAGACACTGAGACATAGAGACACAGAGACAGTGAGACACTGAGACACAGGGACACTGAGACACAGAGACAAAGAGACATTGAGACTCTGAGACACTGAGACACTGAGACACTGAGACACACAGACACTGAGACACAGAGACACTGAGACACTGAGACAATGAGGCACAGAGACACTGAGACACAGGGACACAGAGACACAGAGACTCTGAGACACTGAGACACTGCGGCACAGAGACAAAGAGACACAGATTCACTGAGACACTGAGACACAGAGACACTGAGACACAGAGACCCTGAGACACTGAGACACTGAGACATTGAGACTCTGAGACACTGAGACACTGAGACACAGGGACACTGAGACACAGAGGCACTGAGACACTGAGACACTGAGACACAGAGACATTGAGACTCTGAGACACTGAGGCACTGAGACACAGAGACACTGAGACACTGAGACACAGAGACACAGAGGCACCACAGAGACACAGAGACACTAAGACACTGAGACACAGGGACATTGAGACACAGAGGCACTGAGACACTGAGACACAGAGACATTGAGACTCTGAGACACTGAGACACTAAGGCACAGAAGCGCAGAGACACTGAGACACAGAGACACTGAGACACAGGGAAATTGAGACACAGAGACATTGAGACTCTGAGACACTGAGACACCGAGGCACAGAGACACTGAGACACTGAGACACTGAGACACAGAGACACTGAGACACTGAGACACTGGGACATAGAGACACAGAGACACTGTGACACTGAGACACAGGGACACTGAGACGCAGAGACAAAGAGACACTGAGACACTGAGACACCGAGACACTGAGACACCGAGGCAGTGAGACACTGAGACACAGGGACACTGAGACACTGAGACACTGAGGCACAGAGACACTGAGACACTGAGACACTGAGACCTTGAGACACAGAGACACTGAGACACTGAGACATAGAGACACAGAGACAGTGAGACACTGAGACACAGGGACACTGAGACACAGAGACAAAGAGACACTGAGACACCGAGGCACTGAGACACCGAGGCACAGAGACACTGAGACACTGAGACACACAGACACTGAGACACAGAGACTCTGAGACACTGAGACACTGCGGTACAGAGACAAAGAGACACAGATTCACTGAGACACTGAGACACAGAGACTCTGAGACACTGAGACACTGAGACACAGAGACATTGAGACTCTGAGACACTGAGGCACAGAGACACAGAGACACTGAGACACAGAGACACTAAGACACTGAGACACAGGGACACTAAGACGCAGAGGCACTGAGACACTGAGACACAGAGACATTGAGACACAGGGAAATTGAGACACAGAGACACTGAGACACCGAGACACTGAGACACCGAGGCACAGAGACACTGAGACACTGAGACACTGAGACTCTGAGACACTGAGACAGAGAGACACTGAGACACAGAGACACTGAGACACAGAGACGCTGAGAAACTGAGACACAGAGACACTGAGACACGGAGATCCTGAGACTCGGAGGCACTGAGACACTGAGACACAGAGACACTGAGGCGCAGATGCACTGAGACAATGAAACTCGGAGACACTGAGGCGCAGAGACACTGAGACATAGAGACACAGAGGCACAGAGAAACACAGACACTGAGACACTGAGACACTGAGGCACTGATGCACAGAGACCCTGAGACACTGAGAATCTGTGACACTGAGACACTGAGACACAGAGACACTGAGACACTGAGACACTGAGGCACAGAGACACTGAGACCAAGAGTCACAGAGACACTGAGACTCTGAGACACTGAGACATTGAGACACAGACACACTGAGACACTGAGACTCTGAGATACTGAGACACTGAGGCACAGAGACACAGAGACACTGAGACACTGAGGCTCAGAGACACTGACACCAAGAGACAGAGAGATACGGAGACTCTGAGACACTGAGACACTGAGGCACAGAGACACTGAGACACTGAGACATAGAGAAACAGAGACAGTGAGACACTGAGGCTCAGAGACACTGAGACCAAGAGACAGAGAGATACGGAGAATCTGAGACACTGAGGCACAGAGGCACAGAGACACTGAGACACTGAGACACAGAGACATTGAGACACTGAGACACAGGGACACTGAGACACTGAGACACTGAGACACTGAGACTCTGAGACACAGGGACACAGAGACACTGAGACACAGAGACTCTGAGACACTGAGACACTGCGGCACAGAGACAAAGAGACACAGATTCACTGAGACACTGAGACACAGAGACACTGAGACAGAGAGACCCTGATACACTGAGACACAGAGACATTGAGACTCTGAGACACTGAGACACTGAGACACAGGGACACTGAGACACAGAGGCACTGAGACACTGAGACACTGAGACACAGAGACATTGAGACTCTGAGACACTGAGGCACTGAGACACAGAGACACTGAGACACTGAGACACAGAGACACTGAGACCAAGAGACAGAGAGATACGGAGACTCTGAGACACTGAGACACTGAGGCACAGAGACACTGAGACCCTGAGACTCTGAGACACTGAGACACTGAGACACACAGACACTGAGACACAGAGACACTGAAACACTGAGACACTGAGGCACAGAGACACTGAGACACAGGGACACAGAGACACTGAGACACAGAGACACTGAGACAATGAGACACTGCGGCACAGAGACAAAGAGACACTGATTCACTGAGACACTGAGGCACAGAGACACTGAGACACAGAGACTCTGAGACACTGAGACAAAGAGACATTGAGACTCTGAGACACTGAGACACTGAGGCACAGAGACAAAGAGACACTGAGACACAGAGACACTGAGACACTGAGACACAGGGACACTGAGACACAGAGACACAGAGACACTGAGACACTGGGACAATGAGACACTGAGACACAGAGACACAGAGGCACAGGGACACAGAGACACTGAGATGCTGAGACACTGAGGCACAGAGACACTGAGACACTGAGACTCAGAGACACTGAGGCACAGAGACACAGATAAACAGAGACACAGAGACACTGAGACACTGAGACACCGAGGCACAGAGACACTGAGACCACTGAGACACTGAGACACAGAGACACTGAGAAACTGAGACTCTGAGACACTGAGACTCTGAGGCACTGACACACTGAGACACAGAGACGCTGAGGCGCAGAGTCACTGAGACACTGAGTTACTGAGACTCTGAGCCACTGAGACAATGAGACACTGAGACACAGAGACACAGAGGCACAGGGACACAGAGACACTGAGACTCTGAGACACTGAGACACAGAGACACTGAGACACAGAGACACAGAGGCAGAGGGACACAGAGACACTGAGACGCTGAGACACTGAGACACAGAGAAACTGAGGCACAGAGACACCGAGGCACAGAAACACTGAGACCCCTGAGACTCTGAGACACTGAGACACAGAGATACTGAGACTCAGAGACACAGAGACACTGAGAAACTGAGACACTGAGACACTGAGACAATGAGACTCTGAGACACTGAGACACTGAGACACAGAGACACTGAGACACTGAGGCACAGAGACACTGAGACCAAGAGACAGAGAGACACTGAGACATTGAGACACAGAGACTCTGAGACACTGAGACATTGAGACACAGACACACTGAGACTCTGAGATACTGAGACACTGAGGCACAGAGACACAGAGACACTGAGACACTGAGGCTCAGAGACACTGAGACCAAGAGACAGAGAGATACGGAGACTCTGAGACACTGAGACACTGAGGCACAGAGACACTGAGACACTGAGACACTGAGACTCTGAGACACTGAGGCCCAGAGACACAAAGACACTGAGACACTGAGGCACAGAGACAATGAGTCAAAGAGACCCAGAGACACTGAGACACTGAGACTCTGAGACACTGAGACACTGAGACATTGAGACTCTGAGACTCTGAGACACTGAGAAACTGAGACACAAAGACATTGAGACTCTGAGACACTGAGACACTGAGACATAGAGACACAGAAACTGTGAGACACTGAGACACAAAGACATTGAGACTCAGAGACACTGAGACACTGAGACATAGAGACACAGAAACAGTGAGACACTGAGACACAGGGACACTGAGACACAGAGACACTGAGACATTGAGACACTGAGACACAGAGACATTGAGACTCTGAGACACTGAGACACTGAGACATAGAGACACAGACACAGTGAGACACTGAGACACGGGGACACTGAACACAGGGACACTGAGACACTGAGACACCGAGACATTGAGACACTGAGACCCTGAGACTCTGAGACACTGAGACACACAGACACTGAGACACAGAGTCACTGAAACACTGAGACACTGAGGCACAGAGACACTGAGACACAGGGACACAGAGACACTGAGGCACAGGGACTCTGAGACACTGAGACACTGTGGCACAGAGACAAAGAGACACAGATTCACTGAGACACTGAGACACTGAGACACAGAGACTCTGAGACACTGAGACACTGAGACATTGAGACAAAGAGACATTGAGACTCTGACACACTGAGACACTGAGGCACAGAGACACAGAGACACTGAGACACAGAGACACTAAGACACTGAGACACAGGGACACTGAGACACAGAGACCCTGAGACACTGAGACACAGAGACATTGAGACTCTGAGACACTGAGACACTGAGACACTGAGACACCGAGGCACAGAGACACTGAGACCCCTGAGATTCTGAGACACTGAGACACAGAGACACGGAGACACAGAGACACAGAGATACTGAGAAACTGAGACTCTGAGACACTGAGACAATGAGACTCTGAGACACAGAGACACTGAGACACTGAGACTCTGAGACTCGGAGGCACTGAGACACTGAGACACAGAGACACTGAGGCGCAGAGGCACTGAGACACAGAGTTATTGAGTCTCTGAGGCACTGAGACAATGAAACTCGGAGACACTGAGGTGCAGAGACACTGAGACTCTGAGAAACTGAGACAATGAAACTCGGAGACACTGAGACACTGAGACACTTAGACACAGAGACACAGAGGCACAGAGACACAGAGACTCTGAGACACTGAGACACTGAGGCACTGAGACACTGAGACATTGAGACTCTGAGACTCTGAGACACTGAGACATAGAGACACAGAAACAGTGAGACACTGAGACAAAGGGACACTGAGACACAGGGACACTGAGACACTGAGACACTGAGACATAGAGACACAGAGACAGTGAGACACTGAGACACGGGGACACTGAACACAGGGACACTGAGACACTGAGACACCGAGACACTGAGACACCGAGGCACAGAGACACAGAGACACTGAGACACAGAGACAATGAGTCAAAGGGACACAGAGACACTGAGACTCTGAGACTCTGAGACACTGAGACACAGAGACACTGAGACTCTGAGACCCTGGACACTGAGACACAGAGACACTGAGACACTGAGGCACAGAGGCACTGAGACCAAGAGACACAGAGACACTGAGGCTCTGAGACACTGAGACACTGAGCCACAGACACACTGAGGCACTGAGACTCTGAGACACTGAGACACTGAGGCACAGAGACACAGAGACACTGAGACACTGAGGCTCAGAGACACTGAGACCAAGAGACAGAGAGATACGGTGACTCTGAGACACTGAGACACTGAGGCACAGAGACACTGAGACACAAAGACATTGAGACTCTGAGACACTGAGACACTGAGACACTGAGACATAGAGACACAGAAACAGTGAGACACTGAGACACAGGGACACTGAGACACAGAGGCACTGAGACACTGAGACACCGAGACACTGAGACACTGAGACACAGAGACATTGAGACTCAGGGACACTGAGACACTGAGGCACAGAGACACTGAGACATAGAGACACAGAGACAGTGAGACACTGAGACACGGGGACACTGAGACACAGGGACACTGAGACACCGAGACACTGAGACACCGAAGCACAGAGACACTGAGACACTGAGACCCTGAGACTCTGAGACACTGAGACACTGAGACACACAGACACTGAGACACAGAGACACTGAAACACTGAGACACTGAGGCACAGAGACACTGAGACACAGGGACACAGAGACAAAGAGACACAGATTCACTGAGACACTGAGGCACAGAGACACTGAGACACAGAGACTCTGAGACACTGAGACAAAGAGACATTGAGACTCTGAGACACTGAGACACTGACGCACAGAGACAAAGAGACACTGAGACACAGAGACACTGAGACACTGAGACACAGGGACACTGAGACACAGAGACACAGAGACACTGAGACACTGGGACAATGAGACACTGAGACACAGAGACACAGAGGCACAGGGACACAGAGACACTGAGACGCTGAGACACTGAGGCACAGAGACACTGAGACACTGAGACTCAGAGACACTGAGGCACAGAGACACAGATAAACAGAGACACAGAGACACTGAGACACTGAGACACCGAGGCACAGAGACACTGAGACCACTGAGACACTGAGACACAGAGACACTGAGAAACTGAGATTCTGAGACACTGAGACTCTGAGGCACTGACACACTGAGACACAGAGACGCTGAGGCGCAGAGTCACTGAGACACTGAGTTACTGAGACTCTGAGCCACTGAGACAATGAGACACTGAGACACAGAGACACAGAGGCACAGGGACACAGAGACACTGAGACTCTGAGACACTGAGACACAGAGACACTGAGACACAGAGACACAGAGGCAGAGGGACACAGAGACACTGAGACGCTGAGACACTGAGGCACAGAGACACTGAGACACTGAGACACAGAGAAACTGAGGCACAGAGACACAGATACACTGAGACACAGAGACACAGCAACACTGAGACACTGAGACACTGAGACACCGAGACACCGAGGCACAGAAACACTGAGACCCCTGAGACTCTGAGACACTGAGACACAGAGATACTGAGACTCAGAGACACAGAGACACTGAGAAACTGAGACACTGAGACACTGAGACAATGAGACTCTGAGACACTGAGACACTGAGACACAGAGACACTGAGACACTGAGGCACAGAGACACTGAGACCAAGAGACAGAGAGACACTGAGACATTGAGACACAGAGACTCTGAGACACTGAGACATTGAGACACAGACACACTGAGACTCTGAGATACTGAGACACTGAGGCACAGAGACACAGAGACACTGAGATACTGAGGCTCAGAGACACTGAGACCAAGAGACAGAGAGATACGGAGACTCTGAGACACTGAGGCACAGAGACACTGAGACACTGAGACTCTGAGACTCTGAGACACTGAGGCCCAGAGACACAGAGACACTGAGACACTGAGGCACAGAGACAATGAGTCAAAGAGACACAGAGACACTGAGACTTTGAGACTCTGAGACACTGAGACACAGAGACACTGAGACTCTGAGACCCTGGACACTGAGACACAGAGACACTGAGACACTGAGACATAGAGACACAGAAACAGTGAGACACTGAGACACAGGGACACTGAGACACAGAGGCACTGAGACACTGAGACACCGAGACACTGAGACACTGAGACACAGAGACATTGAGACTCAGAGACACTGAGACACTGAGACACAGAGACACTGAGACACTGAGACATAGAGACATAGAGACACAGAGACAGTGAGACACTGAGACATAGAGACACAGAAACAGTGAGACACTGAGACACGGGGACACTGAGACACAGGGACACTGAGACACCGAGACACTGAGACACCGAGGCACAGAGACACTGAGACACTGAGACTCTGAGACTCTGAGGCACTGACACACTGAGACACAGAGACACTGAGTTACTGAGACTCTGAACCACTGAGACAATGAGACACTGAGACACAGAGACACAGAGGCACAGAGACACTGAGACACTGAGACTCTGAGACACTGAGACACTGAGACACTGAGACACAGAGGCAGAGGGACACAGAGACACTGAGAGGCTGAGACACGGAGGCACAGAGACACTGAGACACTGAGACACAGAGAAACTGAGCACAGAGACACAGATACACTGAGACACAGAGACACAGCAACACTGAGGCACTGAGACACCGAGACACCGAGGCACAGAGACACTGAGACCCCTGAGACTCTGAGACACTGAGACACAGAGACAGTGAGACACTGAGACATAGAGACACAGAAACAGTGAGACACTGAGACACGGGGACACTGAGACACAGGGACACTGAGACACCGAGACACTGAGACACCGAGGCACAGAGACACTGAGACACTGAGACTCTGAGACTCTGAGGCACTGACACACTGAGACACAGAGACACTGAGTTACTGAGACTCTGAACCACTGAGACAATGAGACACTGAGACACAGAGACACAGAGGCACAGAGACACTGAGACACTGAGACTCTGAGACACTGAGACACTGAGACACTGAGACACAGAGGCAGAGGGACACAGAGACACTGAGAGGCTGAGACACGGAGGCACAGAGACACTGAGACACTGAGACACAGAGAAACTGAGCACAGAGACACAGATACACTGAGACACAGAGACACAGCAACACTGAGGCACTGAGACACCGAGACACCGAGGCACAGAGACACTGAGACCCCTGAGACTCTGAGACACTGAGACACAGAGATACTGAGACTCAGAGACACAGAGACACTGAGAAACTGAGACACTGAGACAGTGAGACAATGAGACTCTGAGACACTGAGACACTGAGACACAGAGACACTGAGACACTGAGGCACAGAGACACTGAGACCAAGAGACACAGAGACACTGTGACACTGAGACACTGTGACACTGAGGCTCAGAGACACTGAGACCAAGAGACAGAGAGATACGGTGACTCTGAGACACTGAGACACTGAGGCACAGAGACACTGAGACACAAAGACATTGAGACTCTGAGACACTGTGACACTGAGACACTGAGACATAGAGACACCGAGACACCGAGGCACAGAGACACTGAGACCCCTGAGACTCTGAGACACTGAGACACAGAGATACTGAGACTCAGAGACACTGAGAAACTGAGACACTGAGACACTGAGACAATGAGACTCTGAGACACTGAGACACTGAGGCACTGAGGCACTGAGACACTGAGGCACAGAGACACTGAGACCAAGAGACAGAGAGACACTGAGACATTGAGACACAGAGACTCTGAGCCACTGAGACATTGAGACACAGACACACTGAGACACTGAGACTCTGAGATACTGAGACACTGAGGCACAGAGACACAGAGACACTGAGACACTGAGGCTCAGAGACACTGAGACCAAGAGACAGAGACATACGGAGACTCTGAGACACTGAGACACTGAGACATTGAGGCACTGAGACACTGAGACTCTGAGACTCTGAGACACTGAGGCCCAGAGACACAGAGACACTGAGACACTGAGGCACAGAGACAATGAGTCAAAGAGACACAGAGACACTGAGACTCTGAGACTCTGAGACACTGAGACACAGAGACACTGAGACTCTGAGACCCTGGACACTGAGACACAGAGACACTGAGACACTGAGGCACAGAGACACTGAGACCAAGAGACACAGAGACACTGAGACTCTGAGACACTGAGACACTGAGCCACAGACACACTGAGACACTGAGACTCTGAGACACTGAGACACTGAGGCACAGAGACACAGAGACACTGAGACATTGAGACTCTGAGACACTGAGACACTGAGACACAGGGACACTGAGACACAGAGGCACTGAGACACTGAGACACAGAGACAGTGAGACACTGAGACACAGGGACACTGAGACACAGAGACACTGAGACACTGAGACACTGAGGCACCGAGACTCTCAGACACTGAGACACAGAGACATAGAGACACAGAGACAGTGAGACACTGAGACACAGGGACACTGAGACACAGAGACAAAGAGACACTGAGACACTGAGACACCGAGACACTGAGACACTGAGACACACAGACACTGAGACACAGAGACACTGAAACACTGAGACAATGAGGCACAGAGACACTGAGACACAGGGACACAGAGACACTGAGACACAGAGACTCTGAGACACTGAGACACTGCGGCACAGAGACAAAGAGACACAGATTCACTGAGACACAGAGACACTGAGACACTGAGACACACAGACACTGAGACACAGAGACACTGAAACACTGAGACAATGAGGCACAGAGACACTGAGACACAGGGACACAGAGACACTGAGACACAGAGACTCTGAGACACTGAGACACTGCGGCACAGAGACAAAGAGACACAGATTCACTGAGACACTGAGACAATGAGGCACAGAGACACTGAGACACAGGGACACAGAGACACTGAGACACAGAGACTCTGAGACACTGAGACACTGCGGCACAGAGACAAAGAGACACAGATTCACTGAGACACTGAGACTCTGTGACACTGAGACCCTGAGACACTGAGGCACAGAGACACAGAGACACTGAGACACAGAGACACTAAGACACTGAGACACAGGGACACTGAGACACAGAGGCACTGAGACACTGAGACACAGAGACATTGAGACTCTGAGACACTGAGACACTGAGGCACAGAGACACAGAGACACTGAGACACAGAGACACTAAGACACTGAGACACAGGGACACTGAGACACAGAGGCACTGAGACACTGAGACACAGAGACATTGAGACTCTGAGACACTGAGACACTAAGGCACAGAAGCGCAGAGACACTGAGACACAGAGACACTGAGACACAGGGAAATTGAGACACAGAGACATTGAGACACCGAGACACTGAGACACCGAGGCACAGAGACACTGAGACACTGAGACACTGAGACATAGAGACACAGAGACAGTGAGACACTGAGACACAGGGACACTGAGACACCGAGACACTGAGACACCGAGGCAGTGAGACACTGAGACACAGGGACACTGAGACACTGAGACACTGAGGCATAGAGACACTGAGACACTGAGACCTTGAGACACAGAGACACTGAGACACTGAGAGACTGAGACATAGGGACACAGAGACAGTGAGACACTGAGACACAGGGACACTGAGACACCGAGACACTGAGACACCGAGGCAGTGGGACACTGAGACACAGGGACACTGAGACACTGAGACACAGAGACACTGAGACACTGAGACACAGGGACACAGAGAGACTGAGACACTGAGACACAGAGACTCTGAGACACTGAGACACTGCGGCACAGAGACAAAGAGACACAGATTCACTGAGACACAGAGAATCTGAGACACTGAGACACTGAGACACAGGGACACTGAGGCACAGAGGCACTGAGACACTGAGACACTGAGACACAGAGACATTGAGACTCTGAGACACTGAGGCACAGAGACACAGAGACACTGAGACACAGAGACACTGTGACACAGGGACACTGAGACACAGAGGCACTGAGACACTGAGACACAGAGACATTGAGACTCTGAGACACTGAGACACTAAGGCACAGAGGCACAGAGACACTGAGACACAGAGACACTGAGACACAGGGAAATTGAGACACAGAGACACTGAGACACCGAGACACTGAGACACCGAGGCTCAGAGACACTGAGACACTGAGACACTGAGACTCTGAGACACTGAGACACAGAGACACTGAGACAGAGAGACTCGGAGGCACTGAGACACTGAGACGTAGAGACACTGAGGCGCAGAGGCACTGAGACACAGAGTTACTGAGTCTCTGAGGCACAGAGACAATGAAACTCGGAGACACTGAGGCGCAGAGACACTGAGACACAGAGACACAGAGGCACAGAGAAACATAGACACTGAGACTCTGAGACACTGAGGCACTGATGCACAGAGACACTGAGACACTGAGACACAGAGACACTGAGACACTGAGAATCTGAGACACTGAGACACTGAGACACAGAGACACTGAGACACTGAGACTCTGAGACACTGAGACACTGAGACCAAGAGACACAGAGACACTGAGACTCTGAGACACTGAGACATTGAGACACAGACACACTGAGACACTGAGACTCTGAGATACTGAGACACTGAGTCACAGAGACACAGAGACACTGAGACACTGAGGCTCAGAGACACTGACACCAAGAGACAGAGAGATACGGAGACTCTGAGACACTGAGACACTGAGGCACAGAGACACTGAGACACTGAGACATAGAGACACAGAAACAGTGAGACACTGAGGCTCAGAGACACTGAGACCAAGAGACAGAGAGATACGGAGAATCTGAGACACTGAGACACTGAGGCACAGAGACACTGAGACACTGAGACACAGAGACACTGAGACACTGAGACACAGAGACACTGAGGCACTGAGACATAGAGACACAGAGACAGTGAGACACTGAGACACAGTGACACTGAGACACAGAGACACTGAGACACTGAGGCACCGAGACTCTGAGACACTGAGACTCGGAGACACTGAGACACTGAGGCACAGAGACACAGAGACACTAAGACACTGAGAAACAGGGACACTGAGACACAGAGGCACTGAGACACTGAGACACAGAGACATTGAGACTCTGAGACACTGAGACACTAAGGCACAGAAGCGCAGAGACACTGAGACACAGAGACACTGAGACACAGGGAAATTGAGACACAGAGACATTGAGACTCTGAGACACTGAGACACCGAGGCACAGAGACACTGAGACACTGAGACACTGAGACACTGAGACACTGAGGCACTGAGACACTGAGACATAGAGACACAGAGACAGTGTGACACTGAGACACAGGGACTCTGAGAAACAGAGACAAAGAGACACTGAGACACTGAGACACTGAGACACCGAGACACTGAGACACCGAGGCAGTGAGACACTGAGACACAGGGACACTGAGACACTGAGACACTGAGACACTGAGACACTGAGACCTTGTGACACAGAGACACTGAGACACTGAGACACCGAGACACTGAGACAGTGAGACAGTGAGACACTGAGACACAGGGACACTGAGACACAGAGACAAAGAGACACTGAGACACTGAGGCACCGAGGCTCTGAGACACTGAGACACTGAGACACACAGACACTGAGACACAGAGACTCTGAAACACTGAGACAATGAGGCACAGAGACACTGAGACACAGGGACACAGAGACACTGAGACACAGAGACTCTGAGACACTGAGACACTGCGGCACAGAGACAAAGAGACACAGATTCACTGAGACACTGAGACACAGAGACACTGAGACACAGAGACTCTGAGACACTGAGACTCTGAGACACAGAGACATTGAGACTCTGAGACACTGAGACACTGAGGCACAGAGACACAGAGACACTGAGACACAGAGACAGTAAGACACTGAGACACAGGGACACTGAGACACAGAGGCACTGAGACACTGAGACACAGAGACATTGAGACTCTGAGACACTGAGGCACAGAGACACAGAGACACTGAGACACAGAGACACTGAGACACTGAGACACAGGGACACTAAGACGCAGAGGCACTGAGACACTGAGACACAGAGACATTGAGACTCTGAGACACTGAGACACTAAGGCACAGAGGCACAGAGACACTGAGACACTGAGACACAGAGACATTGAGACACAGGGAAATTGAGACACAGAGACACTGAGACACCGAGACACTGAGACACCGAGGCACAGAGACACTGAGACACTGAGACACTGAGACTCTGAGACACTGAGACAGAGAGACACTGAGACACAGAGACACTGAGACACTGAGACTCTGAGACACTGAGACAGAGAGACACAGAGACACAGAGACACTGAGACACAGAGACGCTGAGAAACTGAGACACAGAGACATTGAGACACCGAGACACTGAGACACCGAGGCACAGAGACACTGAGACACTGAGACACTGAGACACAGAGACACTGAGACACTGAGACACTGAAACATAGAGACACAGAGACAGTGAGACACTGAGACACAGGGACACTGAGACACCGAGACACTGAGACACCGAGGCAGTGAGACACTGAGACACAGGGACACTGAGACACTGAGACACTGAGGCACAGAGACACTGAGACACTGAGACCTTGAGACACAGAGACACTGAGACACTGAGACAGTGAGACACTGAGACACAGGGACACTGAGACACCGAGACACTGAGACACCGAGGCAGTGAGACACTGAGACACAGGGACTCTGAGACACTGAGACACTGAGGCACAGAGACACTGAGACACTGAGACCTTGAGACACAGAGACACTGAGACACTGAGACATAGAGACACAGAGACAGTGAGACACTGAGACACAGGGACACTGAGACACAGAGACAAAGAGACATTGAGACTCTGAGACACTGAGACACTGAGACACTGAGACACACAGACACTGAGACACAGAGACACTGAGACACTGAGACAATGAGGCACAGAGACACTGAGACACAGGGACACAGAGACACAGAGACTCTGAGACACTGAGACACTGCGGCACAGAGACAAAGAGACACAGATTCACTGAGACACTGAGACACAGAGACACTGAGACACAGAGACCCTGAGACACTGAGACACTGAGACACTGAGACATTGAGACTCTGAGACACTGAGACACTGAGACACAGGGACACTGAGACACAGAGGCACTGAGACACTGAGACACTGAGACACAGAGACACAGAGACACTAAGACACTGAGACACAGGGACATTGAGACACAGAGGCACTGAGACACTGAGACACAGAGACATTGAGACTCTGAGACACTGAGACACTAAGGCACAGAAGCGCAGAGACACTGAGACACAGAGACACTGAGACACAGGGAAATTGAGACACAGAGACATTGAGACTCTGAGACACTGAGACACCGAGGCACAGAGACACTGAGACACTGAGACACTGAGACACAGAGACACTGAGACACTGAGACACTGGGACATAGAGACACAGAGACACTGTGACACTGAGACACAGGGACACTGAGACGCAGAGACAAAGAGACACTGAGACACTGAGACACCGAGACACTGAGACACCGAGGCAGTGAGACACTGAGACACAGGGACACTGAGACACTGAGACACTGAGGCACAGAGACACTGAGACACTGAGACACTGAGACCTTGAGACACAGAGACACTGAGACACTGAGACATAGAGACACAGAGACAGTGAGACACTGAGACACAGGGACACTGAGACACAGAGACAAAGAGACACTGAGACACCGAGGCACTGAGACACCGAGGCACAGAGACACTGAGACACTGAGACACACAGACACTGAGACACAGAGACTCTGAGACACTGAGACACTGCGGTACAGAGACAAAGAGACACAGATTCACTGAGACACTGAGACACAGAGACTCTGAGACACTGAGACACTGAGACACAGAGACATTGAGACTCTGAGACACTGAGGCACAGAGACACAGAGACACTGAGACACAGAGACACTAAGACACTGAGACACAGGGACACTAAGACGCAGAGGCACTGAGACACTGAGACACAGAGACATTGAGACACAGGGAAATTGAGACACAGAGACACTGAGACACCGAGACACTGAGACACCGAGGCACAGAGACACTGAGACACTGAGACACTGAGACTCTGAGACACTGAGACAGAGAGACACTGAGACACAGAGACACTGAGACACAGAGACGCTGAGAAACTGAGACACAGAGACACTGAGACACGGAGATCCTGAGACTCGGAGGCACTGAGACACTGAGACACAGAGACACTGAGGCGCAGATGCACTGAGACAATGAAACTCGGAGACACTGAGGCGCAGAGACACTGAGACATAGAGACACAGAGGCACAGAGAAACACAGACACTGAGACACTGAGACACTGAGGCACTGATGCACAGAGACCCTGAGACACTGAGAATCTGTGACACTGAGACACTGAGACACAGAGACACTGAGACACTGAGACACTGAGGCACAGAGACACTGAGACCAAGAGTCACAGAGACACTGAGACTCTGAGACACTGAGACATTGAGACACAGACACACTGAGACACTGAGACTCTGAGATACTGAGACACTGAGGCACAGAGACACAGAGACACTGAGACACTGAGGCTCAGAGACACTGACACCAAGAGACAGAGAGATACGGAGACTCTGAGACACTGAGACACTGAGGCACAGAGACACTGAGACACTGAGACATAGAGAAACAGAGACAGTGAGACACTGAGGCTCAGAGACACTGAGACCAAGAGACAGAGAGATACGGAGAATCTGAGACACTGAGGCACAGAGGCACAGAGACACTGAGACACTGAGACACAGAGACATTGAGACACTGAGACACAGGGACACTGAGACACTGAGACACTGAGACACTGAGACTCTGAGACACAGGGACACAGAGACACTGAGACACAGAGACTCTGAGACACTGAGACACTGCGGCACAGAGACAAAGAGACACAGATTCACTGAGACACTGAGACACAGAGACACTGAGACAGAGAGACCCTGATACACTGAGACACAGAGACATTGAGACTCTGAGACACTGAGACACTGAGACACAGGGACACTGAGACACAGAGGCACTGAGACACTGAGACACTGAGACACAGAGACATTGAGACTCTGAGACACTGAGGCACTGAGACACAGAGACACTGAGACACTGAGACACAGAGACACAGAGGCACCGAGACACAGAGACACTAAGACACTGAGACACAGGGACATTGAGACACAGAGGCACTGAGACACTGAGACACAGAGACATTGAGACTCTGAGACACTGAGACACTAAGGCACAGAAGCGCAGAGACACTGAGACACAGAGACACTGAGACACAGGGAAATTGAGACACAGAGACATTGAGACTCTGAGACACTGAGACACCGAGGCACAGAGACACTGAGACACTGAGACACAGAGACACTGAGACACTGGGACATAGAGACACAGAGACACTGTGACACTGAGACACAGGGACACTGAGACACAGAGACAAAGAGACACTGAGACACTGAGACACCGAGACACTGAGACACCGAGGCAGTGAGACACTGAGACACAGGGACACTGAGACACTGAGACACTGAGGCACAGAGACACTGAGACACTGAGACACTGAGACCTTGAGACAGAGAGACACTGAGACACTGAGACATAGAGACACAGAGACAGTGAGACACTGAGACACAGGGACACTGAGACACAGAGACAAAGAGACACTGAGACACCGAGGCACTGAGACACCGAGGCACAGAGACACTGAGACACTGAGCAACACAGACACTGAGACACAGAGACTCTGAGACACTGAGACACTGCGGTACAGAGACAAAGAGACACAGATTCACTGAGACACTGAGACACAGAGACTCTGAGACACTGAGACACTGAGACACAGAGACATTGAGACTCTGAGACACTGAGGCACAGAGACACAGAGACACTGAGACACAGAGACACTAAGACACTGAGACACAGGGACACTAAGACGCAGAGGCACTGAGACACTGAGACACAGAGACATTGAGACACAGGGAAATTGAGACACAGAGACACTGAGACACCGAGACACTGAGACACCGAGGCACAGAGACACTGAGACACTGAGACACTGAGACTCTGAGACACTGAGACAGAGAGACACTGAGACACAGAGACACTGAGACACAGAGACACTGAGACACAGAGACGCTGAGAAACTGAGACACAGAGACACTGAGACACGGAGATCCTGAGACTCGGAGGCACTGAGACACTGAGACACAGAGACACTGAGGCGCAGATGCACTGAGACAATGAAACTCGGAGACACTGAGGCGCAGAGACACTGAGACATAGAGACACAGAGGCACAGAGAAACACAGACACTGAGACACTGAGGCACTGATGCACAGAGACCCTGAGACACTGAGAATCTGTGACACTGAGACACTGAGACACAGAGACACTGAGACACTGAGACACTGAGGCACAGAGACACTGAGACCAAGAGTCACAGAGACACTGAGACTCTGAGACACTGAGACATTGAGACACAGACACACTGAGACACTGAGACTCTGAGATACTGAGACACTGAGGCACAGAGACACAGAGACACTGAGACACTGAGGCTCAGAGACACTGACACCAAGAGACAGAGAGATACGGAGACTCTGAGACACTGAGACACTGAGGCACAGAGACACTGAGACACTGAGACATAGAGAAACAGAGACAGTGAGACACTGAGGCTCAGAGACACTGAGACCAAGAGACAGAGAGATACGGAGAATCTGAGACACTGAGGCACAGAGGCACAGAGACACTGAGACACTGAGACACAGAGACATTGAGACACTGAGACACAGGGACACTGAGACACTGAGACACTGAGACTCTGAGACAATGAGACACTGAGACACAGAGACATTGAGACTCTGAGACTCTGAGACACTGAGACACTGAGGCACAGAGACACTGAGACGCTGAGACACAGAGACACTGAGACATTGAGACTCAGAGACACTGAGACTCTGAGACACTGCGACATTGAGACACAGACACACTGAGACACTGAGACTCTGAGATACTGAGACACTGAGGCACAGAGACACAGAGACACAGAGACAGTGAGACACTGAGGCTCAGAGACACTGATAACAAGACACAGAGATACGGAGACTCTGAGACACCGAGACACTGAGGCACAGAGACACTGAGACACTGAGACACTGAGACACAGAGACACAGAGACACTGAGACACTGAGACATAGAGGCACAGAGACAGTGAGACACTGAGACACAGGGACACTGAGACACAGAGACAAAGAGACACTGAGACACTGAGACACCGAGACACTGAGACACCGAGGCACAGAGGCACTGAGACACTGAGACACACAGACACTGAGACACAGAGATACTGAAACACTGAGACAATGAGGCACAGAGACACTGAGACACAGGGACACAGAGACACTGAGACACAGAGACTCTGAGGCACTGAGACACTGCGGCACAGAGACAAAGAGACACAGATTCACTGAGACCCTGAAACACAGAGACACTGAGACACAGAGGCTCTGAGACACTGAGACACTGAGACACAGAGACATTGAGACTCTGAGACACTGAGACACTGAGGCACAGAGATACAGAGACACTGAGACACCGAGACACTAAGACACTGAGACACTGAGACACTGAGACACAGAGGCACTGAGACAATGAGACACAGAGACATTGAGACTCTGAGACACTGAGACACCGAGGCAGTGAGACACTGAGACACAGGGACACTGAGACACTGAGACACAGGCACACTGAGACACAGAGACAAAGAGACACTGAGACACCGAGGCACTGAGACACCGAGGCACAGAGATACTGAGACACTGAGACACACAGACACTGAGACAGAGAGACACTGAAACTCTGAGACAATGAGGCACAGAGACACTGAGACACAGGGACACAGAGACACTGAGACACAGAGACTCTGAGACACTGAGACACTGCGGCACATAGACAAAGAGACACAGATTTACTGAGACACAGAGACACTGAGACACAGAGACTCTGAGACACTGAGACACTGAAACATTGAGACTCTGAGACACTGAGACACTGAGGCACAGAGACACTGAGACACTGAGACACAGAGACACTAAGACACTGAGACACTGAGACACTGAGATATTGAGACTCTGAGACACTGAGACACTGAGGCACAGAGACATTGAGACTCTGAGACACTGAGACACTAAGGCACAGAGGCACAGAGACACTGAGACACAGAGACACTGAGACACAGGGAAATTGAGACACAGAGACACTGAGACACCGAGACACTGAGACACCGAGGCACAGAGACACTGAGACACTGAGACACTGAGACACTGAGACTCTGAGACACTGAGACACAGAGACACTGAGACAGAGAGACACTGAGACACAGAGACGCTGAGAAACTGAGACTCCGAGACACTGAGACAATGAGACTCTGAGACACAGAGACACTGAGACACTGAGATCCTAAGACTCGGAGGCACTGAGACACTGAGACACAGAGACACTGAGGCGCAGAGGCACTGAAACACAGAGACACAGAGGCACAGAGAAACACAGACAATGAGACACTGAGACACAGAGACACTGAGACACTGAGAATCTGAGACACTGAGACACTGAGACACAGAGACACTGAGACTCTGAGACTCTGAGACACTGAGGCACAGAGACACAGAGACACTGAGACACTGAGGCTCAAAGACACTGACACCAAGAGACAGTGAGATACGGAGACTCTGAGACACTGAGACACTGAGGCACAGAGACACTGAGACACTGAGACACTGAGACATAGAGACACAGAAACAGTGAGACACTGAGGCTCAGAGACACTGAGACCAAGAAACAGAGAGATACGGAGAATCTGAGACACTGAGACACTGAGGCACAGAGTCACTGAGACACTGAGACACTGAGACACAGAGACACTGAGACACTGAGACACAGAGACACTGAGGCACTGAGACATAGAGACACAGAGACAGTGAGACACTGAGACACAGAGACACTGAGACACAGAGACACTGAGACACTGAGACACTGAGGCACCGAGACTCTGAGACACTGAGACTCTGAGACACTGAGACACTGAGGCACAGAGACACAGAGACACTGAGACACAGAGACACTAAGACACTGAGACACAGGGACACTGAGACACAGAGGCACTGAGACACTGAGACACAGAGACACTGATACTCTGAGACACTGAGACACAGACACTGAGGCACAGAGGCACTGAGACTCTGAGACATCGACACACTGAGACACGGAGGCACAGTGATACTGAGACTCTGAGACATCGAGGCACCGAGACAATTAGACACTGAGAAACTGAGACACCAAGGCACAGAGACACAGAGACACTGAGAGTCTGAGACACTGAAACACAGAGACACTGAGACACAGAGACACTGTGACTCTGAGACACTGAGACACTGAGCCACAGAGACACTGAGACACTGAGACACAGAGACACTGAGACAGAGAGACACTGAGACACAGAGACACTGAGACTCTGAGACACTGAGAATGAGACTCTGAGACACTGAGACACAGAGACTCTGAGAAACTGAGACACTGTGTCTCTGAGATTCGGAGACACTGAGACACTGAGACAAAGAGACACTGAGGCGCAGAGGCACTGAGACACAGAGACACTGAGACTCTGAGACACTGAGACACTGAGACAATGAAACTCTGAGACTCTGAGACACTGCGACTCTGAGACATTGAGACAAAGAGAAACAGAGACACTGAGACACTGAGACGCGAAGACTCTGCGACACTGAGACACAGAGACACAAATTCACTGAGACACTGAGACATTAAGGCACAGAGACACTGAGACACAGAGACACTGAGACACTGAGACACACAGACACTGAGACACAGAGACACTGAAACACTGAGACAATGAGGCACAGAGACACTGAGACACAGGGACACAGGGACACAGAGACACTGAGACACAGAGACTCTGAGACACTGAGACACTGCGGCACAGAGAGAAAGAGACACAGATTCACTGAGACACTGAGACACAGAGACACTGAGACACAGAGACTCTGAGACACTGAGACACTGAGACATTGAGACTCTGAGACACTGAGACACTGAGGCACAGAGACACAGAGACACTGAGACTCTGAGACACTGAGACACAGAGACACTGAGACACAGAGACACAGAGGCAGAGGGACACAGAGACACTGAGACGCTGAGACACTGAGGCACAGAGACACTGAGACACTGAGACACTGAGACACAGAGAAACTGAGGCACAGAGACACAGATACACTGAGACACAGAGACACAGCGACACTGAGACACCGAGACACCGAGGCACAGAGATACTGAGGCCCCTGAGACTCTGAGACACTGAGACACAGAGATACTGAGACTCAAAGACACAGAGGCACTGAGAAACTGAGACTCTGAGACACTGAGACAATGAGACTCTGAGACACAGAGACACTGAGAAACTGAGACTCTGAGACTCTGAGGCACTGACACACTGAGACACAGAGACGCTGAGGCGCAGAGTCACTGAGACACTGAGTTACTGAGACTCTGAGACACTGAGACAATGAGACACTGAGACACAGAGACACAGAGGCACAGGGACACAGAGACACTGAGACGCTGAGACACTGAGACACTGAGGCACAGAGACACTGAGACACTGAGACTCTGAGACACTGAGACACAGAGACACTGAGACACTGAGAATCTGAGACTCTGGAACACTGAGACAAGGAGACTCTGAGACACTGAGACATAGAGACACAGAGACAGTGAGACACTGAGACACAGGGACACTGAGACACAGAGACACTGAGACACTGAGGTTCAGAGAGACTGAGACCAAGAAACAGAGAGATACGGAGACTCTGAGACACTGAGACACGGAGGCACGGAGACTCTGAGACACTGAGACACTGAGAAACAGAGACATTGAGACTCTGAGATACTGAGACACTGAGACACTGAGACACAGAGACACTGAGACATAGAGACACAGAGACAGTGAGACACCGAGGCTCAGAGACACTGAGACCAAGAGACAGAGAGATACGGAGACTCTGAGACACTGAGACACTGAGGCACATAGAGCCTGAGACACAGAGACTCTGAGACACTGAGACACTGCGGCACAGAGACAAAGAGACACAGATTCACTGAGACACTGAGACACAGAGACACTGAGACACAGAGACACTGAGATTCTGAGACACTGAGACACTGCGACACTGAGACACTGAGGCACAGAGACACTGAGACCAAGAGACACAGAGACACTGAGACACTGAGGCACAGAGACATTGAGACACTGAGACACAGAGACATAGAGACACAGAGACAGTGAGACACTGAGACACAGGGACACTGAGACACTGAGACAATGAGGCACAGTGACACTGAGACACAGGGACACAGAGACACTGAGACACAGAGACTCTGAGACACTGAGACACTGCGGCACAGAGACAAAGAGACACAGATTCACTGAGACACTGAGACACAGAGACACTGAGACACAGAGGCTCTGAGACACGGAGACACTGAGACACAGAGACATTGAGACTCTGAGACACTGAGACACTGAGGCACAGAGACACAGAGACACTGAGACACAGAGACACTAAGACACTGAGACACAGGGACACTGAGACACAGAGGCACTGAGACACTGAGACTCAGAGACATTGAGACTCTGAGACACTGAGACACTGAGGCACAGAGACACAGAGACACTGAGACACAGAGACACTAAGACACTGAGACACAGGGACACTGAGACACAGAGGCACGGAGACACTGAGACACAGAGACATTGAGACTCTGAGACACTGAGGCACTAAGGCACAGAAGCGCAGAGAAACTGAGACATGGAGACACCGAGACACAGGGAAATTGAGACACTGAGACATT
The DNA here is from genome assembly GCF_965287045.1 of Carcharhinus amblyrhynchos. Classification (NCBI taxonomy): domain Eukaryota; kingdom Metazoa; phylum Chordata; class Chondrichthyes; order Carcharhiniformes; family Carcharhinidae; genus Carcharhinus; species Carcharhinus amblyrhynchos. Next base: position 217,816 of record NW_027649863.1, read on the forward strand.
GAGACACCGAGACACTGAGACACCGAGGCACAGAGACACTGAGACACTGAGACACTGAGAAACAGAGACACTGAGATACTGAGACATAGAGACACAGAGACAGTGAGACACTGAGACACAGGGACACTGAGACACCGAGACACTGAGACACCGAGGCAGTGAGACACTGAGACACAGGGACACTGAGACACTGAGACACTGAGGCACAGAGACACTGAGACACTGAGACCTTGAGACACAGAGACACAGAGACACTGAGACACTGAGACACTGAGACAGTGAGACACTGAGACACAGGGACACTGAGACACAGAGACAAAGAGACATTGAGACTCTGAGGCACTGAGACACTGAGACACACAGACACTGAGACACAGAGACACTGAGACAATGAGGCACAGAGACTCTGAGACACAGGGACACAGAGACACTGAGACACAGAGACTCTGAGACACTGAGACACTGCGGCACAGAGACAAAGAGACACAGATTCACTGAGACACTGAGACACAGAGACACTGAGACACAGAGACATTGAGACTCTGAGACACTGAGACACTGAGACACAGGGACACTGAGACACAGAGGCACTGAGACACTGAGACACAGAGACATTGAGACTCTGAGACACTGAGGCACAGAGACACAGAGACACTGAGACACAGAGACACTAAGACACTGAGACACAGGGACACTGATACACAGAGGCACTGAGACACTGAGACACAGAGACATTGAGACTCTGAGACACTGAGACACTAAGGCACAGAAGCGCAGAGACACTGAGACACAGAGAAACTGAGACACAGGGAAATTGAGACACAGAGACATTGAGACTCTGAGACACTGAGACACCGAGGCACAGAGACACTGAGACACTGAGACACAGAGACACTGAGGCACCGAGACTCTCAGACACTGAGACACTGAGACTCTGAGACACTGAGACACTGAGACACAGAGACTCTGAGACACTGAGACACTGCGGCACAGAGACAAAGAGACACAGATTCACTGAGACACTGAGACACAGAGACACTGAGACACAGAGTCTATGAGACACTGAGACACAGAGACATTGAGACTCTGAGACTCTGAGACACTGAGACACGGAGGCACAGAGACACTGAGACGCTGAGACACAGAGACACTGAGACTCTGAGACACTGAGACATTGAGACACAGACACACTGAGACACTGAGACTCTGAGATACTGAGACACTGAGGCACAGAGACACAGAGACACAGAGACAGTGAGACACTGAGGCTCAGAGAAACTGATACCAAGAGACTCAGTTACGGAGACTCTGAGACACCAAGACACTGAGGCACAGAGACACTGAGACACTGAGACACAGAGACATAGAGACACAGAGACAGTGAGACACTGAGGCACAGGGACACTGAGACACAGAGACAAAGAGACTCTGAGACACTGAGACACCGAGACACCGAGGCACAGAGACACTGAGACACTGAGACACTGAGACACACAGACACTGAGACACAGAGGCACTGAAACACTGAGACAATGAGGCACAGAGACACTGAGACACAGGGACACAGAGACACTGAGACACAGAGACTCTGAGACACTGAGACACTGCGGCACAGAGACATAGAGACGCAGATTCACTGAGACACTGAGACACAGAGACACTGAGACACAGAGGCTCTGAGACACGGAGACACTGAGACACAGAGACATTGACACTCTGAGACACTGAGACACTGAGGCACAGAGACACTGAGACACAGAGACACTAAGACACTGAGACACAGGGACACTGAGAAACAGAGGCACGGAGACACTGAGACACAGAGACATTGAGACTCTGAGACACTGAGACACTAAGGCACAGAAGCGCAGAGACACTGAGACATGGAGACACTGAGACACAGGGAAATTGAGACACAGAGACATTGAGACTCTTGAGACACTGAGACACCGAGGCACAGAGACACTGAGACACTGAGACACTGAGAAACAGAGACACTGAGACACTGAGACACAGAGACAGTGAGACACTGAGACACAGGGACACTGAGACACCGAGACACTGAGACACCGAGGCAGTGAGACACTGAGGCACAGGGACACTGAGACACTGAGACACTGAGGCACAGAGACACTGAGACACTGAGACCTTGAGACACAGAGACACTGAGACACTGAGACATAGAGACACAGAGACAGAGAGACACTGAGACACAGGGACACTGAGACACCGAGACACTGAGACACCGAGGCAGTGAGACACTGAGACACAGGGACACTGAGACACTGAGACACAGAGACACCGAGACACTGAGACCTTGAGACACAGAGACACAGAGACACAGAGACAGTGAGACACTGAGACACTGAGACACAGGGACACTGAGACACAGAGACAAAGAGACATTGAGACTCTGAGACACTGAGACACTGAGACACAGAGACAAAGAGGCACAGAGACACTGAGACACAGAGACTCTGAGACACTGAGACACTGCGGCACAGAGACAAAGAGACACAGATTCACTGAGACACTGAGACACAGAAACACTGAGACACAGAGACTCTGAGACACTGAGACACTGAGACACTGAGACACAGAGACATTGAGACTCTGAGACACTGAGACACTGAGACACAGGGACACTGAGACACAGAGGCACTGAGACACTGAGACACTGAGACACAGAGACATTGAGACTCTGAGACACTGAGGCACAGAGACACAGAGACACTGAGACACAGAGACACTAAGACACTGAGACACAGAGACTCTGAAACACTGAGACAATGAGGCACAGAGACACTGAGACACAGGGACACAGAGACACTGAGACACAGAGACTCTGAGACACTGAGACACACAGACACTGAGACACAGAGACTCTGAAAAACTGAGACAATGAGGCACAGAGACACTGAGACACAGGGACACAGAGACACTGAGACACAGAGACTCTGAGACACTGAGACACTGCGGCACAGAGACACAGAGACACAGATTCACTGAGACAGTGAGACACAGAGACTCTGAGACACAGAGACTCTGAGACACTGAGACTCTGAGACACAGAGACACTGAGGCACAGAGACACAGAGACACTGAGACACAGAGACACTAAGACACTGAGACACAGGGACACTGAGACACAGAGGCACTGAGACACTGAGACACAGAGACATTGAGACTCTGAGACACTGAGACACTGAGGCACAGAGACACAGAGACACTTAGACACTGAGACACAGGGACACTAAGACGCAGAGGCACTGAGACACTGAGACACAGAGACATTGAGACTCTGAGACACTGAGACACTAAGGCACAGAGGCACAGAGACACTGAGACGCAGAGACACTGAGACACAGGGAAATTGAGACACAGAGACACTGAGACACCGAGACACTGAGACACCGAGGCTCAGAGACACTGAGACACTGAGACACTGAGACTCTGAGACACTGAGACACAGAGACACTGAGACAGAGAGACTCGGAGGCACTGAGACACTGAGACACTGAGACACAGAGACACTGAGACACAGAGACACTGAAACACTGAGACAATGAGGCACAGAGACACTGAGACACAGGGACACAGAGACACTGAGACACAGAGACTCTGAGACACTGAGACACTGCGGCACAGAGACAAAGAGACACAGATTCACTGAGACAGTGAGACACAGAGACACTGAGACACAGAGACCCTGAGACACTGAGACTCTGAGACACAGAGACACTGAGGCACAGAGACACAGAGACACTGAGGCACAGAGACAATAAGACACTGAGACACAGGGACACTGAGACACAGAGGCACTGAGACACTGAGACACAGAGACATTGAGACTCTGAGACACTGAGACACTGAGGCACAGAGACACAGAGACACTGAGACACAGAGACACTAAGACACTGAGACACAGGGACACTAAGACGCAGAGGCACTGAGACACTGAGACACAGAGACATTGAGACTCTGAGACACAGAGACACTGAGGCACAGAGACACAAAGACATTGAGACTCTGAGACACTGAGGCCCAGAGACACTGAGACACTGAGGCACAGAGACAATGAGTCAAAGAGACACAGAGACACTGAGACTCTGAGACTCTGAGACTCTGAGACACTGAGACACAGAGACACTGAGACTCTGAGACCCTGGACACTGAGACACAGAGACACTGAGACACTGAGGCACAGAGACACTGAGACCAAGAGACACAGAGACACTGAGACTCTGAGACACTGAGACACTGAGCCACAGACACACTTAGACACTGAGACTCTGAGACACTGAGACACTGAGGCACAGAGGCACAGAGACACTGAGGCACAGAGACACTAAGACACTGAGACACAGGGACACTGAGACACAGAGGCACCGAGACACTGAGACACAGAGACATTGAGACTCTGAGACACTGAGACACTGAGACACTAAGGCACAGAAGCGCAGAGACACTGAGACACAGAGACATTGAGACACCTGAGACACTGAGACACCCAGGCACAGAGACACTGAGACACCGAGACACCGAGACACAGAGACATTGAGACTCTGAGACACTGAGACACTGAGGCACAGAGACACAGAGACACTGAGACACAGAGACACTAAGACACTGAGACACAGGGACACTGAGACACTGAGACACTGAGACACTTAGACACAGAGACACTGAGACACTGAGACACAGAGACACTGAGACTCTGAGAATCTGAGACACTGAGACACAGAAACACTGATAATCTGAGACTCTGAGACGCGGAGACACAGAGACACTGAGACACTTAGACACTGAGACTCTGAGACACTGAGGCACAGAGACACTGAGACACTGAGACTCTGAGACTCTGAGACACTGAGGCCCAGAGACACAGAGACACTGAGACACTGAGGCACAGAGACAATGAGTCAAAGAGACACTGAGACACTGAGACTCTGAGACTCTGAGACTCTGAGACTCTGAGACACTGAGACACAGAGACACTGAGACTCTGAGACCCTGGACACTGAGACACAGAGACACTGAGACACTGAGGCACAGAGACACTGAGACCAAGAGACACAGAGACACTGAGACTCTGAGACACTGAGACACTGAGGCACAGAGGCACAGAGACACTGAGGCACAGAGACACAAAGACATTGAGACTCTGAGACACTGAGACACTGAGACACTGAGACATAGAGACACATAAACAGTGAGACACTGAGACACAGGGACACTGAGACACAGAGGCACTGAGACACTGAGACACCGAGACACTGAGACACAGAAACAGTGAGACACTGAGACACAGGGACACTGAGACACAGAGGCACTGAGACACTGAGACACTGAGACACAGAGACATTGAGACTCTGAGACACTGAGGCACAGAGACACAGAGACACTGAGACACAGAGACACTAAGACACTGAGACACAGAGACTCTGAAACACTGAGACAATGAGGCACAGAGACACTGAGACACAGGGACACAGAGACACTGAGACACAGAGACTCTGAGACACTGAGACACACAGACACTGAGACACAGAGACTCTGAAAAACTGAGACAATGAGGCACAGAGACACTGAGACACAGGGACACAGAGACACTGAGACACAGAGACTCTGAGACACTGAGACACTGCGGCACAGAGACACAGAGACACAGATTCACTGAGACAGTGAGACACAGAGACTCTGAGACACAGAGACTCTGAGACACTGAGACTCTGAGACACAGAGACACTGAGGCACAGAGACACAGAGACACTGAGACACAGAGACACTAAGACACTGAGACACAGGGACACTGAGACACAGAGGCACTGAGACACTGAGACACAGAGACATTGAGACTCTGAGACACTGAGACACTGAGGCACAGAGACACAGAGACACTTAGACACTGAGACACAGGGACACTAAGACGCAGAGGCACTGAGACACTGAGACACAGAGACATTGAGACTCTGAGACACTGAGACACTAAGGCACAGAGGCACAGAGACACTGAGACGCAGAGACACTGAGACACAGGGAAATTGAGACACAGAGACACTGAGACACCGAGACACTGAGACACCGAGGCTCAGAGACACTGAGACACTGAGACACTGAGACTCTGAGACACTGAGACACAGAGACACTGAGACAGAGAGACTCGGAGGCACTGAGACACTGAGACACTGAGACACTGAGACACAGAGACACTGAGACACAGAGACACTGAAACACTGAGACAATGAGGCACAGAGACACTGAGACACAGGGACACAGAGACACTGAGACACAGAGACTCTGAGACACTGAGACACTGCGGCACAGAGACAAAGAGACACAGATTCACTGAGACAGTGAGACACAGAGACACTGAGACACAGAGACCCTGAGACACTGAGACTCTGAGACACAGAGACACTGAGGCACAGAGACACAGAGACACTGAGGCACAGAGACAATAAGACACTGAGACACAGGGACACTGAGACACAGAGGCACTGAGACACTGAGACACAGAGACATTGAGACTCTGAGACACTGAGACACTGAGGCACAGAGACACAGAGACACTGAGACACAGAGACACTAAGACACTGAGACACAGGGACACTAAGACGCAGAGGCACTGAGACACTGAGACACAGAGACATTGAGACTCTGAGACACAGAGACACTGAGGCACAGAGACACAAAGACATTGAGACTCTGAGACACTGAGGCCCAGAGACACTGAGACACTGAGGCACAGAGACAATGAGTCAAAGAGACACAGAGACACTGAGACTCTGAGACTCTGAGACTCTGAGACACTGAGACACAGAGACACTGAGACTCTGAGACCCTGGACACTGAGACACAGAGACACTGAGACACTGAGGCACAGAGACACTGAGACCAAGAGACACAGAGACACTGAGACTCTGAGACACTGAGACACTGAGCCACAGACACACTTAGACACTGAGACTCTGAGACACTGAGACACTGAGGCACAGAGGCACAGAGACACTGAGGCACAGAGACACTAAGACACTGAGACACAGGGACACTGAGACACAGAGGCACCGAGACACTGAGACACAGAGACATTGAGACTCTGAGACACTGAGACACTGAGACACTAAGGCACAGAAGCGCAGAGACACTGAGACACAGAGACATTGAGACACCTGAGACACTGAGACACCCAGGCACAGAGACACTGAGACACCGAGACACCGAGACACAGAGACATTGAGACTCTGAGACACTGAGACACTGAGGCACAGAGACACAGAGACACTGAGACACAGAGACACTAAGACACTGAGACACAGGGACACTGAGACACTGAGACACTGAGACACTTAGACACAGAGACACTGAGACACTGAGACACAGAGACACTGAGACTCTGAGAATCTGAGACACTGAGACACAGAAACACTGATAATCTGAGACTCTGAGACGCGGAGACACAGAGACACTGAGACACTTAGACACTGAGACTCTGAGACACTGAGGCACAGAGACACTGAGACACTGAGACTCTGAGACTCTGAGACACTGAGGCCCAGAGACACAGAGACACTGAGACACTGAGGCACAGAGACAATGAGTCAAAGAGACACTGAGACACTGAGACTCTGAGACTCTGAGACTCTGAGACTCTGAGACACTGAGACACAGAGACACTGAGACTCTGAGACCCTGGACACTGAGACACAGAGACACTGAGACACTGAGGCACAGAGACACTGAGACCAAGAGACACAGAGACACTGAGACTCTGAGACACTGAGACACTGAGGCACAGAGGCACAGAGACACTGAGGCACAGAGACACAAAGACATTGAGACTCTGAGACACTGAGACACTGAGACACTGAGACATAGAGACACATAAACAGTGAGACACTGAGACACAGGGACACTGAGACACAGAGGCACTGAGACACTGAGACACCGAGACACTGAGACACAGAAACAGTGAGACACTGAGACACAGGGACACTGAGACACAGAGGCACTGAGACACAGAGACACTGAGACACTGAGACACCGAGACACCGAGGCACAGAGACACTGAGACCCCTGAGACTCTGAGACACTGAGACACAGAGACACTGAGACACAGAGACACAGAGACACTGAGAAACTGAGACTCTGAGACACTGAGACAATGAGACTCTGAGACACAGAGACACTGAGAAACTGAGACTCTGAGACTCTGAGGCACTGACACACTGAGACACAGAGACGCTGATGCGCAGAGTCACTGAGACACTTAGTTTCTGAGACTCTGAGCCACTGAGACAATGAGACACTGAGACACCGAGACACCGAGGCACAGAGACACTGAGACACTGAGACTCTGAGACACTGAGACACAGAGACACTGAGACACAGAGACACAGAGGCAGAGGGACACAGAGACACTGAGACGCTGAGACACTGAGGCACAGAGACACTGAGACACTGAGACACAGAGAAACTGAGGCACAGAGACACAGATACACTGAGACACAGAGACACAGCGACACTGAGACACTGAGACACCGAGACACCGAGGCACAGAGGTACTGAGACCCCTGAGACACTGAGACACAGAGATACTGAGACTCAAAGACACAGAGACACTGAGAAACTGAGACTCTGAGACACTGAGAAAATGAGACTCTGAGACACAGAGACACTGAGGAACTGAGACTCTGAGACTCTGAGGCACTGACACACTGAGACACAGAGACGCTGAGGCGCAGAGTCACTGAGACACTGAGTTACTGAGACTCTGAGACACTGAGACAATGAGACACTGAGACACAGAGACACAGAGGCACAGGGACACAGAGACACTGAGACGCTGAGACACTGAGACACTGAGGCACAGAGGCACTGAGACACTGAGACTCTGAGACACTGAGACACAGAGACACTGAGACACTGAGAAACTGAGACTCTGGAACACTGAGACAAGGAGACTCTGAGACACTGAGACATAGAGACACAGAGACAGTGAGACACTGAGACACAGGGACACTGAGACACAGAGACACTGAGACTCAGAGAGACTGAGACCAAGACACAGAGAGATACAGAGACTCTGAGACACTGAGACACTGAGACACTGAGGCACGGAGACTCTGAGACACTGAGACACTGAGAAACAGAGACATTGAGACTCTGAGATACTGAGACACTGAGACACAGAGACACTGAGACATAGAGACACAGAGACAGTGAGACACTGTGGCTCAGAGACACTGAGACCATGAGACAGAGAGATACGGAGACTCTGAGACACTGAGACACTGAGGCACAGAGACACTGAGACACAGAGACTCTGAGACACTGAGACACTGCGGCACAGAGACAAAGAGACACAGATTCACTGAGACACTGAGACACAGAGACACTGAGACACAGAGACACAGAGACACTGAGACACAGAGACACTGAGACTCTGAGACACTGAGACACTGCGACACTGAGACACTGAGGCACAGAGGCACTGAGATACTGAGACACTGAGGCACAGAGACACTGACACCAAGAGACAGAGAGATACGGAGACTCTGAGACACTGAGACACCGAGGCACAGAGACACTGAGACATAGAGACACAGAGACAGTGAGACACTGAGGCTCAGAGACACTGAGACCAAGAGACAGAGAGATACGGAGACTCTGAGACACTGAGACACTGAGGCACAGAGACACTGAGGCACAGAGACACTGAGACACAGAGACACTGAGACACAGAGACACTGAGGCACTGAGACATAGAGACACAGAGACAGTGAGACACTGAGACACAGGGACACTGAGACACAGAGACACTGAGACACTGTGACACTGAGGCACTGAGACACACAGGCACTGAGACACAGAGACACTGAAACACTAAGACAATGAGGCACAGAGACACTGAGACACAGAGACTCTGAGACACTGAGACACTGCGGCACAGAGACATAGAGACACAGATTCACTGAGACACTGAGACACAGAGACACTGAGACACAGAGACTCTGAGACACTGAGACACAGAGACATTGAGACTCTGAGACTCTGAGACACTGAGACACTGAGGCACAGAGACACTGAGACGCTGAGACTCAGACACACTGAGACATTGAGACACAGAGACACTGAGACTCTGAGACACTGAGACATTGAGACACAGACACACTGAGACACTGAGACTCTGAGATACTGAGACACTGAGGCTCAGAGACACTGATACCAAGAGACAGAGATATGGAGACTCTGAGACACCAAGACACTGAGGCACAGAGACACTGAGACACTGAGACACTGAGACACTGAGACACAGGGACACTGAGACACAGAGACAAAGAGACACTGAGACACTGAGACACCGAGGCACAGAGACACTGAGACACTGAGACACACAGACACTGAGACACAGAGACACTGAAACACTGAGACAATGAGGCACAGAGACCCTGAGACACAGGGACACAGAGACACTGAGACACAGAGACTCTGAGACACTGAGACACTGCGGCACAGAGACAAAGAGACACAGATTCACTGAGACACTGAGGCACAGAGACACTGAGACACAGAGACTCTGAGACACTGAGACACAGAGACATTGAGACTCTGAGACACTGAGACACTGAGGCACAGAGACACAGAGACACTGAGACACAGAGACACTAAGACACTGAGACACAGGGACACTGAGACACAGAGGCACTGAGACACTGAGACACAGAGACATTGAGACTCTGAGACACTGAGACACTGAGGCACAGAGACACAGAGACACTGAGACACAGAGACACTAAGACACTGAGACACAGGGACACTGAGACACAGAGGCACTGAGACACTGAGACACAGAGACATTGAGAGTCTGAGACACTGAGACACTAAGGCACAGAAGCGCAGAGACACTGAGACACCGAGACACTGAGACACCGAGGCACAGAGACACTGATACACTGAGACACTGAGACACAGAGACATTGAGACTCTGAGACACTGAGACACTGAGGCACAGAGACACAGAGACACTGAGACACAGAGACACTAAGACACTGAGACACAGGGACACTGAGACACAGAGGCACTGAGACACTGAGACACAGAGACATTGATACTCTGAGACACTGAGACACTAAGGCACCGAGACACAGAGACACTGAGACACAGAGACACTGAGACACAGGGAAATTGAGACACAGAGACACTGAGACACCGAGACACTGAGACACCGAGGCTCAGAGACACTGAGACACTGAGACTTTGTGACACTGAGACACAGAGACCCTGAGACAGAGAGACTCGGAGGCACTGAGACACTGAGACACAGGGACACTGAGGCGCAGAGGCACTGAGACACAGTGTTACGGAGTCTCTGAGGCACAGAGACAATGAAACTCTGAGACACTGAGGCGCAGAGACACTGAGACACAGAGACACAGAGGCACAGAGACACAGAGACACTGAGACACAGAGACACTAAGACACTGAGACTCTGAGACACTGAGACACAGAGACACTGAGACACTGAGACACAGAGACATAGAGACACAGAGACAGTGAGACACTGAGACACAGGGACACTGAGAATCTGAGACTCTGAGACATGGAGACACAGAGACACTGAGACACTGAGACTCTGAGGCACTGAGACACTGAGACACTGAGGCACAGAGACACTAAGACCAACAGACACAGAGACACTGAGACATTGAGACACAGAGACACTGAGACTCTGAGACACTGAGAGATTGAGACACAGTGACACAGAGACACTGAGACACTGAGGCTCAGAGACACTGAGGCCCAGAAACACAGAGACACTGAGACACTGAGGCATAGAGACACTGAGTCAAAGAGACACAGAGACACTGAGACACAGAGACACAGAGACACTGTGACTCTGAGACACTGAGACACTGAGACAGAGAGACACTGAGACACTGAGGCACAGAGACACTGAGACCAAGAGACACAGAGACACTAAGACACTGAGACACAGGGACACTGAGACACAGAGACACTGAGACACAGAGACATTGAGACATTGAGACTCTGAGACACTGAGAATCTGAGGCACAGAGACACAGAGGCAGAGGGACACAGAGACACTGAGACGCTGAGACACTGAGGCACAGAGACACTGAGACACAGAGACACTGAGGCAGAGAGACACAGATACACTGAGACACAGAGACACAGAGACACTGAGATACTGAGACACTGAGACACCGAGACACCGAGGCACAGAGACACTGAGACACTGAGACTCTGAGGCACTGATACACAGAGACACTGAGACACAGAGACACTGAGAAACTGAGACTCTGAGACACTGAGACAATGAGACTCTGAGACACTGAGACACAGAGACACTGAGACACAGAGACACAGAGACACTAAGAAACTGAGACTCTGAGACACTGAGACAATGAGACACTGAGACACTGAGACACTGAGAATCTGAGACTCGGAGGCACTGAGACACTGAGACACAGAGACACTGAGTCGCAGAGGCACTGAGACACAGAGACACTGAGACTCTGAGACACTGAGGCACAGAGACACTGAGGCACTGAGACTCTGAGACACTGAGACACAGAGACACTGAGACTCTGAGACACAGAGACACTGAGAAACTGAGACACTGAGACACTGACGCACAGAGACACTGAGACACTGAGAGACAGAGACACTGAGACACTGAGAATCTGAGACACTGAGACACTGAGACACAGAGACACTGAGACACTGAGACTCTGAGACACTGAGACACTGAGGCACAGAGACACTGAGACCAAGAGACACAGAGACACTGAGACTCTGAGACACTGAGACATTGAGACACAGACACACTGAGACACTGAGACTCTGAGATACTGAGACACTGAGGCACAGAGACACAGAGACATTGAGACACTGAGGCTCAGAGACACTGAGACCAAGAGACAGAGAGATACGGAGACTCTGAGACACTGAGACACTGAGGCACAGAGACACTGAGACACTGAGACATAGAGACACAGAAACAGTGAGACACTGAGGCTCAGAGACACTAAGACCAAGAGACAGAGAGATACGGAGAATCTGAGACACTGAGACACTGAGACACAGAGACACTGAGACACTGAGACACAGAGACACTGAGGCACAGAGACATAGAGACACAGAGACAGTGAGACACTGAGACACAGAGACACTGAGACACAGAGACACTGAGACTCTGAGAATCTGAGACACTGAGACACAGAGACACTGATAATCTGAGACTCTGAGACGCGGAGACACAGAGACACTGAGACACTGAGACTCTGAGACACTGAGGCACAGAGACACTGAGACACTGAGACTCTGAGACTCTGAGACACTGAGGCCCAGAGACACAGAGACACTGAGACACTGAGGCACAGAGACAATGAGTCAAAGAGACACAGAGACACTGAGACTCTGAGACTCTGAGACACTGAGACACAGAGACACTGAGACTCTGAGACCCTGGACACTGAGACACAGAGACACTGAGACACTGAGGCACAGAGACACTGAGACCAAGAGACACAGAGACACTGAGACTCTGAGACACTGAGACACTGAGGCACAGAGACACTGAGGCACAGAGACACAAAGACATTGAGACTCTGAGACACTGAGACACTGAGACACTGAGACATAGAGACACATAAACAGTGAGACACTGAGACACAGGGACACTGAGACACAGAGGCACTGAGACACTGAGACACCGAGACACTGAGACACAGAAACAGTGAGACACTGAGACACAGGGACACTGAGACACAGAGGCACTGAGACACAGAGACACTGAGACACTGAGACACCGAGACACCGAGGCACAGAGACACTGAGACCCCTGAGACTCTGAGACACTGAGACACAGAGACACTGAGACACAGAGACACAGAGACACTGAGAAACTGAGACTCTGAGACACTGAGACAATGAGACTCTGAGACACAGAGACACTGAGAAACTGAGACTCTGAGACTCTGAGGCACTGACACACTGAGACACTGAGGCACAGAGACACTGAGATACTGAGACACTGAGGCACAGAGACACTGACACCAAGAGACAGAGAGATACGGAGACTCTGAGACACAGAGACGCTGATGCGCAGAGTCACTGAGACACTTAGTTTCTGAGACTCTGAGCCACTGAGACAATGAGACACTGAGACACCGAGACACCGAGGCACAGAGACACTGAGACACTGAGACTCTGAGACACTGAGACACAGAGACACTGAGACACAGAGACACAGAGGCAGAGGGACACAGAGACACTGAGACGCTGAGACACTGAGGCACAGAGACACTGAGACACTGAGACACAGAGAAACTGAGGCACAGAGACACAGATACACTGAGACACAGAGACACAGCGACACTGAGACACTGAGACACCGAGACACCGAGGCACAGAGGTACTGAGACCCCTGAGACTCTGAGACACTGAGACACAGAGATACTGAGACTCAAAGACACAGAGACACTGAGAAACTGAGACTCTGAGACACTGAGACAATGAGACTCTGAGACACAGAGACACTGAGGAACTGAGACTCTGAGACTCTGAGGCACTGACACACTGAGACACAGAGACGCTGAGGCGCAGAGTCACTGAGACACTGAGTTACTGAGACTCTGAGACACTGAGACAATGAGACACTGAGACACAGAGACACAGAGGCACAGGGACACAGAGACACTGAGACGCTGAGACACTGAGACACTGAGGCACAGAGGCACTGAGACACTGAGACTCTGAGACACTGAGACACAGAGACACTGAGACACTGAGAAACTGAGACTCTGGAACACTGAGACAAGGAGACTCTGAGACACTGAGACATAGAGACACAGAGACAGTGAGACACTGAGACACAGGGACACTGAGACACAGAGACACTGAGGCACGGAGACTCTGTGACACTGAGACACTGAGAAACAGAGACATTGAGACTCTGAGATACTGAGAAACTGAGACACAGAGACACTGAGACATAGAGACACAGAGACAGTGAGACACTGTGGCTCAGAGACACTGAGACCATGAGACAGAGAGATACGGAGACTCTGAGACACTGAGACACTGAGGCACAGAGACACTGAGACACAGAGACTCTGAGACACTGAGACACTGCGGCACAGAGACAAAGAGACACAGATTCACTGAGACACTGAGACACAGAGACACTGAGACACAGAGACACAGAGACACTGAGACACAGAGACACTGAGACACAGAGACACTGAGACACTGCGACACTGAGACACTGAGGCACAGAGACACTGAGATACTGAGACACTGAGGCACAGAGACACTGACACCAAGAGACAGAGAGATACGGAGACTCTGAGACACTGAGACACCGAGGCACAGAGACACTGAGAAACTGAGACATAGAGACACAGAGACAGTGAGACACTGAGGCTCAGAGACACTGAGACCAAGAGACAGAGAGATACGGAGACTCTGAGACACTGAGACACTGAGGCACAGAGACACTGAGACACTGAGGCACAGAGACACTGAGACACAGAGACACTGAGACACAGAGACACTGAGGCACTGAGACATAGAGACACAGAGACAGTGAGACACTGAGACACAGGGACACTGAGACACAGAGACACTGAGACACTGTGACACTGAGGCACTGAGACACACAGGCACTGAGACACAGAGACACTGAAACACTAAGACAATGAGGCACAGAGACACTGAGACACAGAGACTCTGAGACACTGAGACACTGCGGCACAGAGACATAGAGACACAGATTCACTGAGACACTGAGACACAGAGACACTGAGACACAGAGACTCTGAGACACTGAGACACAGAGACATTGAGACTCTGAGACTCTGAGACACTGAGACACTGAGGCACAGAGACACTGAGACGCTGAGACTCAGACACACTGAGACATTGAGACACAGAGACACTGAGACTCTGAGACACTGAGACATTGAGACACAGACACACTGAGACACTGAGACTCTGAGATACTGAGACACTGAGGCACAGAGACACAGAGACACAGAGACAGTGAGACACTGAGGCTCAGAGACACTGATACCAAGAGACAGAGATACGGAGACTCTGAGACACCAAGACACTGAGGCACAGAGACACTGAGACACTGAGACACAGGGACACTGAGACACAGAGACAAAGAGACACTGAGACACTGAGACACCGAGGCACAGAGGCACTGAGACACTGAGACACACAGACACTGAGACACATAGACACTGAAACACTAAGACAATGAGGCACAGAGACCCTGAGACACAGGGACACAGAGACACTGAGACACAGAGACTCTGAGACACTGAGACACTGCGGCACAGAGACAAAGAGACACAGATTCACTGAGACACTGAGGCACAGAGACACTGAGACACAGTGACTCTGAGACACTAAGACACTGAGACACAGAGACATTGAGACTCTGAGACACTGAGACACTGAGGCACAGAGACACAGAGACACTGAGACACAGAGACACTAAGACACTGAGACACGGACACTGAGACACAGAGGCACTGAGACACTGAGACACAGAGACATTGAGACTCTGAGACACTGAGACACTGAGGCACAGAGACACAGAGACACTGAGACACAGAGACACTAAGACACTGAGACACAGGGACACTGAGACACAGAGGCACTGAGACACTGAGACACAGGGACATTGAGAGTCTGAGACACTGAGACACTAAGGCACAGAAGCGCAGAGACACTGAGACACCGAGACACTGAGACACCGAGGCACAGAGACACTGATACACTGAGACACTGAGACACAGAGACATTGAGACTCTGAGACTCTGAGACACTGAGACACTGAGGCACAGAGACACAGAGACACTGAGACACAGAGACACTAAGACACTGAGACACAGGGACACTGAGACACAGAGGCACTGAGACACTGAGACACAGAGACATTGATACTCTGAGAAACTGAGACACTAAGGCACAGAGACACAGAGACACTGAGACACAGAGACACTGAGACACAGGGAAATTGAGACACAGAGACACTGAGACACCGAGACACTGAGACACCGAGGCTCAGAGACACTGAGACACTGAGACTCTGAGACACTGAGACACAGAGACCCTGAGACAGAGAGACTCGGAGGCACTGAGACACTGAGACACAGGGACACTGACGCGCAGAGGCACTGAGACACAGTGTTACGGAGTCTCTGAGGCACAGAGACAATGAAACTCTGAGACACTGAGGCGCAGAGACACTGAGACACAGAGACACAGAGGCACAGAGAAACACAGACACTGAGACTCTGAGACACTGAGACACAGAGACACTGAGACACTGAGACACAGAGACATAGAGACACAGAGACAGTGAGACACTGAGACACAGGGACACTGAGACACTGAGACACTGAGACACTGAGGCAGTGAGACACTGAGGCACAGAGACACTAAGACCAACAGACACAGAGACACTGAGACATTGAGACACAGAGACACTGAGACTCTGAGACACTGAGACATTGAGACACAGTCACACTGAGACACTGAGACTCTGAGATACTGAGACACTGAGGCACAGTGACACAGAGACACTGAGACACTGAGGCTCAGAGACACTGAGACCAAGAGACAGAGAGATACGGAGACTCTGAGACGCTAAAGCACAGAGACACTGAGACACTGAGACTCTGAGACACTGAGACACTGAGACACTGAGACACTGAGGCACAGAGACACTAAGACCAACAGACACAGAGACACTGAGACATTGAGACACAGAGACACTGAGACTCTGAGACACTGAGACATTGAGACACAGTCACACTGAGACACTGAGACTCTGAGATACTGAGACACTGAGGCACAGTGACACAGAGACACTGAGACACTGAGGCTCAGAGACACTGAGACCAAGAGACAGAGAGATACGGAGACTCTGAGACGCCAAGGCACAGAGACACTGAGACACTGAGACTCTGAGACACTGAGACACTGAGGCCCAGAAACACAGAGACACTGAGACACTGAGGCACAGAGACACTGAGTCAAAGAGACACAGAGACACTGAGACACAGAGACACAGAGACACTGTGACTCTGAGACACTGAGACACTGAGACGGAGAGACACTGAGACACTGAGGCACAGAGACACTGAGACCAAGAGACACAGAGACACTAAGACACTGAGACACAGGGACACTGAGACACAGAGACACTGAGACACAGAGACATTGAGACATTGTGACTCTGAGACACTGAGAATCTGAGGCACAGAGACACAGAGGCAGAGGGACACAGAGACACTGAGACGCTGAGACACTGAGGCACAGAGACACTGAGACACAGAGACACTGAGGCAGAGAGACACAGATACACTGAGACACAGAGACACAGAGACACTGAGATACTGAGACACTGAGAGACCGAGACACCGAGGCACAGAGACACTGAGACACTGAGACTCTGAGGCACTGAGACACAGAGACACTGAGACACAGAGACACTGAGAAACTGAGACTCTGAGACACTGAGACAATGAGACTCTGAGACACTGAGACACAGAGACACTGAGACACAGAGACACTAAGAAACTGAGACTCTGAGACACTGAGACAATGAGACTCTGAGACACAGAGACACTGAGGCACTGAGAATCTGAGACTCGGAGGCACTGAGACACTGAGACACAGAGACAATGAGTCGCAGAGGCACTGAGACACAGAGACACTGAGACTCTGAGACACTGAGGCACAGAGACACTGAGGCACTGAGACTCTGAGACACTGAGACACAGAGACACTGAGACTCTGAGACACAGAGACACTGAGAAACTGAGACACTGAGACACTGACGCACAGAGACACTGAGACACTGAGACACAGAGACACTGAGACACTGAGAATCTGAGACACTGAGACACTGAGACACAGAGACACTGAGACACTGAGACTCTGAGACACTGAGACACTGAGACACTGAGGCACAGAGACACTGAGACCAAGAGACACAGAGACACTGAGACTCTGAGACACTGAGACATTGAGACACAGACACACTGAGACACTGAGACTCTGAGATACTGAGACACTGAGGCACAGAGACACAGAGACATTGAGACACAGGCTCAGAGACACTGAGACCAAGAGACAGAGAGATACGGAGACTCAGAGACACTGAGACACTGAGGCACAGAGACACTGAGACACTGAGACATAGAGACACAGAAACAGTGAGACACTGAGGCTCAGAGACACTGAGACCAAGAGACAGAGAGATACGGAGAATCTGAGACACTGAGACACTGAGACACAGAGACACTGAGACACTGAGACACAGAGACACTGAGGCACTGAGACATAGAGACACAGAGACAGTGAGACACTGAGACACAGAGACACTGAGACACAGAGACACTGAGACACTGAGACATTGAGGCACCGAGACTCTGAGACACTGAGACTCTGAGACACTGAGACACTGAGGCACAGAGACTCTGAGACACTGAGACACAGAGACACTAAGACACTGAGACACAGGGACACTGAGACACAGAGGCACTGAGACACTGAGACACAGAGACATTGAGACACTAAGGCACAGAAGCGCAGAGACACTGAGACACAGAGACACTGTGACACAGGGAAATTGAGACACAGAGACATTGAGACTCTGAGACACAGAGACACTGAGACAATGAGACATAGAGGCACAGAGACAGTGAGACACTGAGACACAGGGACACTGAGACACAGAGACAAAGAGACACAGAGACACTGAGACACTGAGATACCGAGACACTGAGACACCGAGGCAGTGAGACACTGAGACACAGGGACACTGAGACACTGAGACACTGAGGCACAGAGACACTGAGACACTGAGACCTTGAGACACAGAGACACTGAGACACTGAGACATAGAGACACAGAGGCAGTGAGACACTGAGACACAGGGACACTGAGACACAGAGACAAAGAGACACTGAGACACTGAGACACCGAGGCACTGAGACACCGAGGCACAGAGATACTGAGACACTGAGACACACAGACACTGAGACACAGAGACCCTGAAACACTGAGACAATGAGGCACAGAGACACTGAGACACAGGGACACAGAGACACTGAGACACAGAGACTCTGAGACACTGAGACACTGCGGCACGTAGACAAAGAGACACAGATTCACTGAGACACTGAGACACAGAGACACTGAGACACAGAGACTCTGAGACACTGAGACACTGAGACACAGAGACATTGAGACTCTGAGACACTGAGACACTGAGACACAGAGACACTAAGACACTGAGACACAGGGACACTGAGACACAGAGGCACTGAGACACTGAGACACTGAGACACAGAGACATTGAGACTCTGAGACACTGAGGCACAGAGACACAGAGACACTCAGACACAGAGACACTAAGACACTGAGACACAGGGACACTGAGACACAGAGGCACTGAGACACTGAGACACAGAGACATTGAGACTCTGAGACACTGAGACACTAAGGCACAGAGGTACAGAGACACTGAGACACAGAGACACTGAGACACAGGGAAATTGAGACACAGAGACTCTGAGACACCGAGACTCTGAGACACCGAGGCTCAGAGACACTGAGACACTGAGACACTGAGACTCTGAGACACTGAGACACAGAGACACTGAGGCGCAGAGGCACTGAGACACAGAGTTACGGAGTCTCTGAGGCACAGAGACAATGAAACTCTGAGACACTGAGGCGCAGAGACACAGAGGCACAGAGAAACACAGACACTGAGACTCTGAGACACTGAGACACAGAGACACTGAGACACTGAGACACAGAGACACTGAGAATCTGAGACTCTGAGACATGGAGACACAGAGACACTGAGACACTGAGACTCTGAGACACTGAGACACTGAGACACTGAGACTCTGAGATACTGAGACACTGAGGCACAGAGACACTGAGACTCTGAGAGACTGAGACATTGAGACACAGTCACACTGAGACACTGAGACTCTGAGATACTGAGACACTGAGGCACAGAGACACTGAGACTCTGAGAGACTGAGACATTGAGACACAGTCACACTGAGACACTGAGACACTGAGGCTCAGAGACACTGAGACCAAGAGACAGAGAGATACGGAGACTCTGAGACGCTAAGGCACAGAGACACTGAGACACTGAGACTCTGAGACACTGAGGCCCAGAAACACAGAGACACTGAGACACTGAGGCTCAGAGACACTGAGTCAAAGAGACACAGAGACACTGAGACACAGAGACACAGAGACACTGTGACTCTGAGACACTGAGACACTGAGACAGAGAGACAGTGAGACACTGAGGCACAGAGACACTGAGACCAAGAGACACAGAGACACTAAGACACTGAGACACAGGGACACTGAGACACAGAGTCACTGAGACACTGAGACACAGAGACATTGAGACATTGAGACTCTGAGACACTGAGACACTGAGGCACAGAGACAATGAGACACTGAGACAATGAGACACTGAGACACAGAGACACAGAGGCAGAGGGACACAGAGACACTGAGACGCTGAGACACTGAGGCACAGAGACACAGAGACACTGAGGCAGAGAGACACAGATACACTGAGACACAGAGACACTGAGATACTGAGACACTGAGACACCGAGACACCGAGGCACAGAGACACTGAGAGTCTGAGGCACTGAGACACAGAGACACTGAGACACAGAGACACTGAGAAACTGAGACTCTGAGACACTGAGACAATGAGACTCTGAGACACAGAGACACAGAGGCACAGGGACACAGAGACACTGAGACGCTGAGACACTGAGACACTGAGACACAGAGACACAGAGACACTAAGAAACTGAGACTCTGAGACACTGAGACAATGAGACTCTGAGACACTGAGACACAGAGACACTGAGACACAGAGACACAGAGACACTAAGAAACTGAGACTCTGAGACACTGAGACAATGAGACTCGGAGACACAGATACACTGAGACACTGAGAATCTGAGACTCGGAGGCACTGAGACACTGAGACACAGAGACTCTGAGACACTGAGGCACAGAGACACTGAGACTCTGAGACACAGAGACACAGAGACACTGAGAAACTGAGACACTGAGACACTGAGGCACAGAGACACTGAGACACTGAGACACAGAGACACTGAGACACTGAGAATCTGAGACTCTGAGACACAGAGACACTGAGACACTGAGACTGTGAGACACAGAGACACTGAGACACTGAGACACAGAGACCCAGAGACACAGAGACAACGAGACTCTGAGACACTGAGACACTGAGACACTGAGAGACTGAGAAACTACGGCAAAGAGACACTGAGACACTGAGAATCTGAGACACAGAGACTCAGAGACACTGAGACTCTGAGACACTGAGACACTGAGAATGTGAGACACTGAGACACAGAGACACTGAGACACAGAGACACAGATTCACAGAGACACTGAGACACTGAGACACAGAGACATTGAGACAGTGAAACTCTGAGACACTGAGTCACTGAGACACTGAGACACTGAGGCACAGAGACACTGAGACTCTGAGACACTGAGACACTGAGACACAGAGACACAGAGACACAGATACACTGAGACACTGATGCGCAGAGACAACGAGACACAGGGACAAAGAGACACTGAAGCTCTGAGACTCTGAAACACAGACACTGAGGCACAGAGGCACAGAGACACTGAGACACAGAGACACAAAGACACTGAGACTCTGAGACACTGAGACATTGAGGCACAGAGACACAGAGACACTGAGACTCTGAGACACTGAGACACTGAGACACTGAGGCACAGAGACACAGATTCACAGAGACACTGAGACACAGAGACATTGAGACAGAGAAACTCTGAGACACTGAGTCACTGAGACACTGAGACACTGAGGCACAGAGACACTGAGACACTGAGACACAGTGACACTGAGACTCTGAGACACTGAGACACAGAGAGACTAAGACACTGAGGCACAGAGACACTCTGATACAGAGACACATGGACACAGAGGCACTGAGACACAGAGAGACTGAGACACTGAAGCACAGAGACACTGAGACTCAGAGAAACTGAGACTCTTAGACACTGAGACACTGAGACACAGAGACACTGAGACTCTGAGACACTGAAACCCTGAGGCACAGAGACACTGAGACACTGAGACTCTGAGGCCCAGAGACACAGAGACACTGAGGCACAGAGACATTCAGACACTGAGACACAGAGACACTGAGATACAGAGACACATAACACTGAGACACTGAAACTCTGAGACACTGAGACACTCTGACACTGAGACACCAAGACACAGAGACACTGAGACACTGAGGCACAGAGACACTGAGACTCAGAGACATTGAGACACAGAGACACTGAGAAACTGAGACGCTGAGACTCTGAGACACTGAGACACTGAGGCACAGGGACGCAGAGACAGGGAGACACAGAGACACTGAGACACTGAGACACAGAGACTCTGAGACTCCGAGACACTGAGAAACTGAGACACAGAGGCACAGAGACACTGACACTCTGAGACAATGCGAAACTGAGACTCTGAGCCACTGAGACCCAGAGACACAGAGACACAGAGACAGT
The DNA here is from genome assembly GCF_965287045.1 of Carcharhinus amblyrhynchos. Lineage (NCBI taxonomy): Eukaryota > Metazoa > Chordata > Chondrichthyes > Carcharhiniformes > Carcharhinidae > Carcharhinus > Carcharhinus amblyrhynchos. The sequence continues at coordinate 241,501 of NW_027649863.1, forward strand.
GAGACACTGAGACACAGAGACACTGAGAAACTGACACACTGAGGCACAGAGACACAGAGACACTGAAACACAGAGACACTGAGACTCAGAGACATTGAGACACTGAGACGCAGAGGCACAGAGACGCTGAGACACAGAGACAGTGAGACACTAAGACACAGAGACACTGAGACTCTGAGACACAGAGAAACTGAGACCCTGAGACACAAGGACACTGAGACACAGAGACACTGAGACTCTGAGACACTGAGACACAGAGACACTGAAGCACAGAGACACTGAGACACTGAGACACGGAGAGACGGAGACTCTGAGACACTGAGACACATAGACACAGAGACACTGAGACACAGAGACTCTGAGACTCTGAGACACCGAGACACAGAGACACGGAGACTATGAGACTTTGAGACACTGTGACACAGAGACACAGAGACACTGAGACACAATGACACTGAGACTCTGAGACACTGAGACACGGAGAAACTGTGACACAGAGACTTTGAGACACAGCGACACTGAGACACAGAGACACAAAGACACTGAGACACTGAGACTCTGAGACACTGAGACACTCTGACACTGAGACACCAAGACACAGAGACACTGAGACACTGAGGCACAGAGAAACTGTGACACAGAGACTTTGAGACACAGCGACACTGAGAAACTGAGACGCTGAGACACTGAGACACTGAGACAAAGAGACACAGAGACATAGAAACACTGAGACACAGAGACACAGAGACACTGAAACTCTGAGACACTGAGACAATGAGACCCTGAGACACTGAAACACAGACACACAGAGACACTGAGTCACAGAGACACTGAGACTATGAGACTTTGAGACACTGAGACACAGAGACACAGAGACACAGAGACACTGAGACACTGAGACTCTGAGACAGTGAGGCACTGAGACTCTGAGACACTGAGACACAGAGACACAGAGACACTGAGTCACAGAGACACTGAGACTCTGAGACACTGAGACACAGAGGCACAGAGACACTGAGACACAGAGACACTGAGACACTGAGACACAGAGATACAGAGACTCTGAGAAACTGTGACACTGAGACACTGAGACACAGAGACACAGAGACAATGGGAGACCGAGACACAGAGACACCGAGACTCTGAGAAACTGAGACACTGAGACACTGAGACACAGAGATACAGAGACACTGAGGCTCAGAGACACTGAGAAACAGAGACACAGAGAGACTGAGACACAGAGACAAAGAGACAATGAGACTCTGAGAAACTGTGACACTGAGACACTGAGACACAGAGACACAGAGACTCTGAGCCAGTGGGACACAGAGACACAGAGACACTGAGACTCTGAGACACATAGACACAGGGACACTGAGAATCTGAGACACTGAGACACAGAGACACAGAGACACAGAGACTCTGAGACTCTGAGACTCTGAGACACTGAGACACAGAGACACAGAGACACTGAGACTATGAGGCTTTGAGACACTGAGACGCAGAGACACTGAGACACTGAGACACAGTGACACTGAGACTCTGAGGCACTGAGACAATGAGACACAGAGACACAGAGACATTGAGACACAGAGACACTGAGACTCTGAGACACTGAGACTCTGAGACTCTGAGACACTGAGACACGGAGACACTGTGACACAGAGACACTGAGACACAGAGACACTGAGACTCTGAGACTCTAAGACACTGAGACTCTGAGACACATAGACACAGAGACACTGAGACACAGAGACACTGAGACTCTGAGACTCTAAGACACTGAGACTCTGAGCCACAGAGACACAGAGACACTGAGTCTCTGAGACACTGAGACACTGAGACTGTGAGACACAGAGACACAGAGACACTGAGACACAGAGACTCAGAGACACAGAGACTCTGAGACTCTGAGACTCTGAGACACAGAGACACTGAGACTATGAGACTTTGAGAGACTGAGACACAGAGACACAGAGACACTGAGACACAGTGACACTGAGACTCTGAGACACTGAGAATATGAGACACTGAGACACAGAGACACTGAGACACTGAGACTCTGAGGCCCAGAGACACAGAGACACTGAGGCACAGAGACATTCAGACACTGAGACACAGAGACACTGAGATACAGAGACACATAACACTGAGACTATGAGACACTGAGGCACAGAGACACTGAGACACTGAGACTCTGAGACACTGAGACACTCTGACACTGAGACACCAAGACACAGAGACACTGAGACACTGAGGCACAGAGACACTGAGACTCAGAGACATTGAGACACAGAGACACTGAGAAACTGAGACGCTGAGACTCTGAGACACTGAGACACTGAGGCACAGGGACGCAGAGACAGGGAGACACAGAGACACTGAGACACTGAGACACGGAGACTCTGAGACTCCGAGACACTGAGAAACTGAGACACAGAGGCACTGAGACACTGCGACACTGAGACACAGAGACATTGAGACTCTGAGACACTGAGACACAGAGACACTGAGACACTGAGACACAGAGATACAGAGACTCTGAGAAACTGTGACACTGAGACACTGAGACACAGAGCCACAGAGACAATGGGAGACCGAGACACAGAGACACCGTGACTCTGAGAAACTGAGACACTGAGACACTGAGACACAGAGATACAGAGACACTGAGGCACAGAGACACAGAGACACTGAAACACAGAGACACTGAGACTCTGAGTCATTGAGACACTGAGACACAGAGGCACAGAGACGCTGAGACACAGAGACAGTGAGACACTAAGACACAGAGACACTGAGACTCTGAGACACAGAGAAACTGAGACCCTGAGACACAAGGACACTGAGACACAGAGACACAGAGACACTGAGACACTGAGACACAGAGACACTGAGACTCTGAGACACTGAGACACAGAGACACTGAAGCACAGAGACACTGAGACACTGAGACACGGAGAGACGGAGACTCTGAGACACTGAGACACATAGACACAGAGACACTGAGACACAGAGACTCTGAGACACCGAGACACAGAGACACGGAGACTATGAGACTTTGAGACACTGTGACACAGAGACACAGAGACACTGAGACACAGTGACACTGAGACTCTGAGACACTGAGACACGGAGAAACTGTGACACAGAGACTTTGAGACACAGCGACACTGAGACACTGAGACTCTGAGACACTGAGACACAGAGACACAAAGACACTGAGACACTGAGACTCTGAGAAACTGAGACACTCTGACACTGAGACACCAAGACACAGAGACACTGAGACACTGAGGCACAGAGAAACTGTGACAAAGAGACTTTGAGACACAGCGACACTGAGAAACTGAGACGCTGAGACACTGAGACACTGAGACAAAGAGACACAGAGACATAGAAACACTGAGACACAGAGACACAGAGACACAGAGACACTGAAACTCTGAGACACTGAGACTCTGAGTCATTGAGACACTGAGACACAGAGGCACAGAGACGCTGAGACACAGAGACAGTGAGACACTAAGACACAGAGACACTGAGACTCTGAGACACAGAGAAACTGAGACCCTGAGACACAAGGACACTGAGACACAGAGACACAGAGACACTGAGACACTGAGACTCTGAGAAACTGAGACACTCTGACACTGAGACACCAAGACACAGAGACACTGAGACACTGAGGCACAGAGAAACTGTGACACAGAGACTTTGAGACACAGCGACACTGAGAAACTGAGACGCTGAGACACTGAGACACTGAGACAAAGAGACACAGAGACATAGAAACACTGAGACACAGAGACACAGAGACACAGAGACACTGAAACTCTGAGACACTGAGACAATGAGACCCTGAGACACTGAAACACAGAGACACAGAGACACTGAGACTATGAGACTTTGAGACACTGAGACACAGAGACACAGAGACACTGAGACACTGAGACACTGAGACTCTGAGACAGTGAGGCACTGAGACTCTGAGACCCTGAGACACAGAGACACAGAGACACTGAGTCACAGAGACACTGAGACTCTGAGACACTGAGACACAATGACACTGAGACACAGAGACACTGAGACACTGAGACACAGAGATACAGAGACTCTGAGAAACTGTGACACTGAGACACTGAGACACAGAGACACAGAGACAATGGGAGACCGAGACACAGAGACACCGAGACTCTGAGAAACTGAGACACTGAGACACTGAGACACAGAGATACAGAGACACTGAGGCTCAGAGACACTGAGAAACAGAGACACAGAGAGACTGAGACACAGAGACAAAGAGACAATGAGACTCTGAGAAACTGTGACACTGAGACACTGAGACACAGAGACACTGAGACAAAGAGACACTGAAACACAGAGACTCTGAGCCACTGGGACACAGAGACACAGAGACACTGAGACTCTGAGACACATAGACACAGAGACACTGAGACTCTGAGTCACTGAGACACAGAGACACAGAGACTCTGAGACTCTGAGACTCTGAGACTCTGAGACTCTGAGACACTGAGACACAGAGACACTGAGACTATGAGGCTTTGAGACACTGAGACACAGAGACACTGAGACACTGAGACACAGTGACACTGAGACTCTGAGGCACTGAGACAATGAGACACAGAGACACAGAGACATTGAGACTCTGAGACACTGAGACTCTGAGACTCAGAGACACTGAGACACGGAGACACTGTGACACGGAGACACTGAGACACAGAGACACTGAGACTCTGAGACTCTAAGACACTGAGACTCTGAGACACATAGACACAGAGACGCTGAGACACAGAGACACTGAGACTCTGAGACTCTAAGACACTGAGACTCTGAGCCACAGAGACACAGAGACACAGAGACACTGAGTCTCTGAGACACTGAGACACTGAGACTGTGAGACACAGAGACACAGAGACACTGAGACACAGAGACTCAGAGACACAGAGACTCTGAGACTCTGAGACACTGAGACACAGAGACACAGAGACACTGAGACTATGAGACTTTGAGACACTGAGACACAGAGACACAGAGACACTGAGACACAGTGACACTGAGACTCTGAGACACTGAGACAATGAGACACAGAGACATTGAGACACAGAGACACAGAGACACTGATACTTTGAGACACTGAGACTCTGAGACACTGAGACACGGAGACACTGTGACACAGAGACACTGAGACACTGAGACACAGAGACACTGAGACTCTGAGACTCTAAGACACTGAGACTCTGAGACACAGAGACACAGTGACACTGAGACACAGAGACACTGAGTCTCTGAGACACTGAGACACTGAGACTGTGAGACACAGAGACACAGAGACACAGAGACACTGAGACACTGAAACACAGAGACACAGAGACACAGAGACACTGAGTCTCTGAGATACTGAGACACAGACACTAAGACACAGAGACGCAGAGGCAATGAGACACAGAGACACTGAGACACTGAGACACAGAGACTCTGAGACTCTGAGACACTGAGACACTGAGCCTCTGTGACAATGAGACAGAGAGACACAGAAACACAGAGACACAGAGACACTGAGTCTCTGAGATACTGAGACACAGAGACACTAAGACACAGAGACGCAGAGGCAATGAGACACAGAGACACTGAGACACTGAAACACAGAGACACTGAGACTCTGAGACACTGAGACACAGAGACACTGAGACTCTGAGGCACTGAGACACAGTGACACAGAGACACTGAGACACTGAGCCACAGAGAATCTGAGACACTGAGACACAGAGACACTGGGACACAGAGACACTGAGACTCTGAGATACTGAGACACTGAGACTCTGAGACACTGAGACACAGAGACACTGAGACACTAAGACAATGAGACACCGAGACACAGAGACACTGAGACACAGAGACACAGAGGCACTGAAACTCTGAGACACTGAGACACCGATACACAGAGACACAGACACACTGAGACTCCGAGACTCTGAGACACAGAGACACTGACAGACAGAGACAAAGAGACAATGAGACTTTGAGAAACTGTGACACTGAGACACAGAGACACTGAGACACGGAGCCACAGAGACACAGCGACACAGAGACTCTGGGACACTGAGACACTGAGACACAGAGACCCTGAGGCACTGAAACTCTGAGACACTGAGACACCGATACACAGAGACACAGACACACTGAGACTCCGAGACTCTGAGACACAGAGACACTGAGACACAGAGACACAGAGACACTGAGACACGGAGCCACAGAGACACAGCGACACAGAGACTCTGGGACACTGAGACACTGAGACACAGAGACCCTGAGACTCTGAGACACTGAGACACTGAGACTCTGAGACACAGAGACGCTGAGACACAGAGACATAGAGACACAGAGACACAGGGACACTGAGACACAGAGACACAGAGACTCTGAGACACAGAGACACTGCAATGCTGAGACCAAGAGACACTGAGACTCTGAGACACTGAGACACAGAGACACTGAGACACAGAAACACTGAGTCACAGAGACACAGAGACACTGCGTCTCTGGGTCTCAGTGTCTCTGGGTCTCAGAGTCTCTGCATCTCTGCGTCTCAGCGTATCTGCGTCTCAGTGTCTCTGCATCTCTGTGTCTCAGAGTCTCTGCGTCTCAGAGTCTCTGGTTCTCAGTGTCTCTGCGTCTCAGAGTCCCTGCATCTCAGTTTCTCAGTGTCTCTGTGTGTCAGGTTCTCCGTCTCTGCTTCTCTGCATCTCAGAGTCTCTGCATCTGAGAGTCTCTGCATCTCTGCGCCTCAGCGTATCTGCGTCTCAGTGTCTCTGCATCTCTGTGTCTCAGAGTCTCTGCGTCTCAGAGTCTCTGGGTCTCAGTGTCTCTTCGTCTCTGCGTCTCAGAGACCCTGCATCTCAGTGTCTCAGTGTCTCTGCGTCTCAGCGTCTCTGCATCTCTGGGTCTCAGTGTCTCTTCGTCTCTGCATCTCAGTGTCTCTGCGTCTCAGAGTCTCTGCGTCTCAGAGTCTCTGCGTCTCTGTGTGTCAGAGTCTCTGCGTCTCTGTGTCTCAGAGTCTCTGCGTCTCAGTGTCTCTGCGTCACTGTGTCTCTGGGTCCCAGGGTCTCTGCGTCTCAGCGTCTCTCGGTTTCAGTGTCTTTGCCTTTCAGCGTCTCTGGGTCTCAGTGTCTTTGCGTCTCAGTGTCTTTGCGTCTCTGCGTCTCAGCGCCCCTGCGTCTCAGGGTATCTGCTTTTGTGTCTCAGAGTCTCTGGGTCTCAGTGTATCTGAGTCTCAGGGTCTCTGCTTCTCTGCGTCTCTGCGTCTCAGACTCTGAGTCTCTGCATCTCAGTGTTGCTGCGTCTCTGGGCCTCAGCGTCTATGCGTCTCAGAGTCTCTGCCTCTCATAGTCTCTGTCTCTCTGCGTTTCTGCGTCTCAGGGTCTCTGCTTCCCTGCGTCTCAGTGTCTCTGCGTCTCTACATCTCTGGGGCTCAGTGTCTCTGCATCTCTGGGTCTCATTGTCTCTGCGTCTCAGTGACTCTGCATCTCAGAGTCTCTGCTTCTCTGCGTTTCTGGGTCTCTGTGTCGCAGGGTCTCTGCGTCTCAGAGTCTCTATGGCTCTGGACTCATTGTCTCTGCGTCTCAGTGTCTCTCATCTCAGTGTCTCTGCGTCTCTGGGTCACTGCGTCTCTGTGTCTCAGTGTCTCTGCGTCTCTGCGTCTCAGGGTCTCTGCATCTCAGTGTCCCTGCGTCTCTGGGTTGCAGCATCTCAGAGTCTCTGCGTCTTAGGGTCTCACCGTCTCAGCGTATCAGAGTCTCTGCGTCTCAGTGTCTCTGCGTCTCTGCATGTCGGGGTCTCAGTGTCTATGCGTCTCCGGTCTCAGTGTCTCTGCATCTCTGCGTCTCTGGGACTCAGTGTCTCTGTGTCTCAAGGTCTCTGCGTCTCTCCGTCTCAGAGTCTCTGCGCCCCTGTGTCTCAGAGTCTCAGCGTCTCAGAGTCTCAGCGTCTCAGTGACTCTGCGTCTCAGTGTCTCTGCGTCTCTGTGTCTCAGTGTCTCTGCGTCTCAGAGTCTCAGCGTCTCAGTGACTCTGCGTCTCAGTGTCTCTGCGTCACTGTGTCTCTGGGTCTCAGGGTCTCTGCATCTCAGTGTCCCTGATTCTCTGCATCTCTGCGTCTCAGGGTCTCTTTGTCTCAGTGTCTCAAGGTCTCTGCACCCCTGTGTCTCAGTGTCTCTGCATCTCTGGGTCTCAGTGTCTCTGCGTCTCAGTGTGTCTGCCTCTCTGTGTCTCTGCGTCTCTCCGTCTCAGAGTCTCTGTGTCTCAGTGTCTCTGCGTCTCTGGGACTCAGTGTCTCTGCGTCTCTGGGACTCAGTGTCTCTACGTCTCAGGGCCTCTGCGTCTCTCCGTCTCAGGGTCTCTGCTTCTCTGAGACTCTGCGCCTCTGAGTCTCTGCATCTCAGATTCTCTGCGTCACAGTATCTCTGTGTCTCAGTGTCTCTGCGTCTCAGTGTCTCTGCGTCTCTACGTCTCTGGGTCTCAGCATCTCTGCGTCTCAGGTTCTCTGCGTCTCTGCGTCCCTGCGTCTCAGGGTCTCTGATTCTCTGTGTCTCAGAGTCTCTGTGTCTCATTGTCTCTGCGTCTCAGTGACTCTGCATCTCAGAGTCTCTGCTTCTCTGCGTTTCTGGGTCTCTGTGTCGCAGGGTCTCTGCGTCTCAGAGTCTCTACGGCTCTGGACTCATTGTCTCTGCGTCTCAGTATCTCTCATCTCAGTGTCTCTGCGTCTCTGGGTCACTGCGTCTCTGTGTCTCAGTGTCTCTGCGTCTCTGCGTCTCAGGGTCTCTGCGTCTCAGTGTCTCTGCGTCACTGTGTCTCTGGTTCTCAGTGTCCCTGCGTCTCTGCATCTCTGGTTCTCAGTTTCTCTGCATCTCCGTGTCTCTGCGTCTCAGGGTCTCTGCATCTCTGTGTCTCAGAGTCTCTGCGTCTCTGCGTCTCAGTGTCTCTGCATCTCTGTGTCTCAGTGTCTCTGCGTCTCTGCGTCTCAGGGTCTCTGCATCTCAGTGTCCCTGCGTCTCTGGGTTGCAGCATCTCAGAGTCTCTGCGTCTTAGGGTCTCACCGTCTCAGCGTATCAGAGTCTCTGCGTCTCAGTGTCTCTGCGTCTCTGCATGTCGGGGTCTCAGTGTCTATGCGTCTCCAGTCTCAGTGTCTCTGCATCTCTGCGTCTCTGGGACTCAGTGTCTCTGTGTCTCAAGGTCTCTGCGTCTCTCCGTCTCAGAGTCTCTGCGCCCCTGTGTCTCAGAGTCTCAGCGTCTCAGAGTCTCAGCGTCTCAGTGACTCTGCGTCTCAGTGTCTCTGCGTCTCTGTGTCTCAGTGTCTCTGCGTCTCAGAGTCTCAGCGTCTCAGTGACTCTGCGTCTCAGTGTCTCTGCGTCACAGTGTCTCTGGGTCTCAGGGTCTCTGCATCTCAGTGTCCCTGATTCTCTGCATCTCTGCGTCTCAGGGTCTCTGTGTCTCAGTGTCTCAAGGTCTCTGCACCCCTGTGTCTCAGTGTCTCTGCATCTCTGGGTCTCAGTGTCTCTGCGTCTCAGTGTGTCTGCCTCTCTGTGTCTCAGTGTCTCTCCGTCTCAGAGTCTCTGTGTCTCAGTGTCTCTGCGTCTCTGGGACTCAGTGTCTCTGCGTCTCTGGGACTCAGTGTCTCTCCGTCTCAGAGTCTCTGCTTCTCTGAGACTCTGCGCCTCTGAGTCTCTGCATCTCAGATTCTCTGCGTCACAGTATCTCTGTGTCTCAGTGTCTCTGCGTCTCTACGTCTCTGGGTCTCAGCATCTCTGCGTCTCAGGTTCTCTGCGTCTCTGCGTCCCTGCGTCTCAGGGTCTCTGATTCTCTGTGTCTCAGAGTCTCTGTGTCTCAGTGTCTCTGCGTCTCAGTGTCTCTGTGTCTCTGCGTCTCAGCGTCTCTGCATCTCTGGGTCTCAGTGTCTCTTCGTCTCTGCGTCTTAGTGTCTCTGCGTCCCTGTGTCTCAGAGTCTCTGGGTCTCAGTGTCTCTGCGTCTCTCCGTCTCAGAGTCTCTGTGTCTCAGAGTCTCTGGGTCTCAGATTCCCTGCGTCTCAGTGTCTCAGAGTCACTGCGTCTCAGTCTCTGGGGCTCAGTGTCTCTGCGTCTCTGGGTCTCAGTGTCTCTGCGTCTCAGTGTTTCTGCGTCTCAGGGTCTCTGCGTCTCTGCGTCTCAGATTCTCTGCATCTCAGTGTCTCTGCGACTCAGTGTTTCTGTGTCTCAGTGACTCTCCGTGTCTGCGTCTCTGGGTCTCAGCGTCTATGCGTCTCAGAGTCTCTGCCTCTCCGCGTCTCTGCGTCTCTGGGTCTCAGCGTCTCTGCGTCTCAGTGTCTCTGCGTCTCAGTGTCTCTGCACCTCAGTGTCTCGGTGTCTCTGCGTCTCTGGGTCTTAGGGTCTCTGCGTCTCTGCGTCTCACAGTCTCTGCGTCACAGAGTCCCTTGGGCTCAGTGTCTCTGCGTCTCAGTGATTGCGCCTCAGTGTCTCGGCGTCTCTGCGTCTCTACATCTCTGCGTCTCTGGGTCTCAGAGTTTCTCCGTCTCTGCGTCTCAGGTTCTCGGCGTCTCTGCGTCTCAGTGTCCCTGCGTCTCAGTGTCTCTGCACCTCTGCGTCTCTGGATCTCAGTGTCTCTGCGTCTCAGGTTCACCGTCTCTGCGTCTCTGCTTCTCAGGGTCTCTGCTTCTCTGCATCTCAGAGTCTCAGCGTCTCAGAGTCTCTGCATCTCTGCGTTTCAGCGTATCTGCGTCTCAGTGTCTCTGCATCTCTGTGTCTCAGAGTCTCTGCGTCTCAGAGTCTCTGGGTCTCAGTGTCTCTGCGTCTCTGCGTCTCAGATTCTCTGTGTCTCAGAGTCTCAGAGTCTCTGCATCTCAGTGTCTCTGCGTCTCTGCGCCTCAGCGTCTCTGCATCTCTGGGTCTCAGTGTCTCTTCGTCTCTGCATCTCAGAGTCTCTGCGTCTCAGAGTCTCTGCATCTCAGAGTCTCGGTGTCTCAGGGTCTCTGCGTGTCTACGTCTCTGTGTCTCAGCGTCTCTGCATCTCAGACTCTCTGCGTCTCAGAGTCTCTGGGTCTCAGCGTCTCTGTGTCTCAGCGTCTCTGCGTCTCTGCCTCTCTGCGTCTCACTGTCTCTGCGTCTCAGTGTCTCAGAGTCTCTGGGTCTCAGTGTCTTTGCGTCTCAGAGTCTCTGCATCTCAGAGTCTCAGAGTCTCTGTGTGTCTACGTCTCTGTGTCTCAAGCGTCTCTGCATCTCTGGGTCTCAGTGTCTCTTCGTCTCTGCGTCTCAGAATCTCTGCGTCTCAGAATCTCTGCGTCTCAGAGTCTCTGGGTCTCAGCGTCACTGTGTCTCAGCGTCTCTGCGTCTCACTGTCTCTGCGTTCCTGTGTCTCAGGGTCTCTGGGACTCAGTGTCTCTGCGTCTCAGAGTCTCTGCGTCTCAGAGTCTCAGCGGCTCTGCGTCTCAGTGTCTCAGGGTCTCTGCGTGTCTACGTCTCTGCGTCTCAGCGTCGCTGGGTCTCAGTGTCTCTGTGTCTCTGCATCTCAGAGTCTCTGCGTCTCAGTGTCTTTGGGTCTCAGTGTCTCTGCGCCTCAGTGTCTCAGAGCCTCTGCGTCTCTGCGTCGCTGCGTCTCTGTGTCTCCGGGTCTCAGTGTCTTATAGTCAGTGCATCTCAGAGTCTCTGCGTCTCAGAGTCGCTGCGTCTCAGAGTCTCAGCGTTTCTGCGTCTCAGTGTCTCAGGGTCTCTGCGTGTCTACGTCTCTGTGTCTCAGCATCTCTACATCTCTGGGTCTCAGTGTCTATGCGTCTCTGCGTCTCAGCGACTCTGCATCTCACAGTCTCTGGGTCTCAGCGTCTCTGTGTCTCAGCGTCTCTGCGTCTCTGCGTCTCACTGTCTGCGTCCCTGTGTCTCAGAGTCTCTGCGTCTCAGAGTCACTGGGTCTCAGTGTCTCTGCATCTCAGAGTCTCTGCATCTCAGAGTCTCATCGTCTCTGCGCCTCAGAGTCTCAGTGTCTCTGTGTGTCTACATCCCTGCGTCTCAGCGTCTCTGCATCCCTGGGTCTCAGTGTCTCTGCGTCTCTGCGCCTCTGCGTCCCTGCCTCTCAGGATCTCTGCGTCAGTGCGTCTCTGCGTCTCAGAGTCTCAGTGTCTCTGCGTCTCACAGTCTGTAGGTCTCATTGTCTCTGCATATCCGTGTCTCTGCGTCTCAGTGTCTCTGCCTCTCAGGGTCTCTGGGTCTCAGTGTCTCTGCGTCTCAGTGTCTCTGCGTCTCTGTGTCTCTGCGTCTCTGTGTCTCTGCGTCTCAGAGTCTCTGCGTCTCTGGGTCTCAGTGTCTCTGCGTCTCAGGTTCTCTTCGTCTCTGCGTCCCTGCATCTCTGCGACTCTGCTTCTCAGGGTCTCTGCTTCTCTGCATCTCAGAGTCTCTGCGTCTCAGAGTCTCTGCATCTCTGTGTCTCAGAGTCTCTGCGTCTCAGAGTCTCTGCGTCTCTGCGTCTCAGAGTCTCAGAGTCTCTGCACCTCAGTGTCTCAGTGTTTCTGCGTCTCAGCGTCTCCGCTTCTCTGGGTCTCATTGTCTCTTCGTCTCTGCGTCTCAGTGTCTCTGTGTCCCTGTGTCTCAGAGTCTCTGCGTTTCAGAGTCTCTGCATCTCATTGTCTCTGTGTCTCAGTGTCTCTGCGACTCTGCGTCACTGCATCTCTGGGTTTTAGTGTCTCTTCGTCTCTGCATCTCAGAGTCTCTGCGTCTCAGAGTCTCTGAGTCTCTGTGTCTCTGCGTCTCTAAGTCTCTGAGCATCTGTGTCTCTGAGTCTCCGTGTCTCTGTGTTTCTGAGTCTCTGTGTCTCTGGGTCTCTGTGTCTCTGAGTCTCGGAGCCACTGTCTCTCTGTGCCCCTTCTCTGGGTCTCTGAGCCACTGAGCCTCTATGTGTCTGAGTCTCTGAGTCTCTGAGTCTCTGAGTCTATGAGTCTCTGTGTCTCTGGGTCTCTGTGTCTCTGTTTCTCTGAGTCTCCGTGTCGGTGAGTCTCGGAGCCGCTGTGTCTCTGCGTGTCTGAGTCTCTGGATCTCTGAGCCTCTGAGCCTCTATGTCTCTAAATCTATGAATCTCTGTGTCTCTGGGTCTCTATGTCTCTGAGTCTCTGAGTCTCTGTGTCTCTGAATCTATGAATCTCTGTGTCTCTGGGTCTCTATGTCTCTGAGTCTCTCAGTCTCTGTGTCTCTGAGTCCCTGAGTCTGAGCCGCTGTGTCTCTGCGTCTCTGTGTTTCTGAGTCTCTGTGTCTCTGGGTCTCTTTGTCTCTGTGTCTCTGGGTCTCTGTGTCTCTGAGTCTCGGAGCCATTGTGTCTCTGCATCTCTGAGTCTCTGGGCCTCTGAGCCACGGAGCCTCTATTTCTCTGAGTCTCTGAGTCTCTGTGTCTCTGAGTCACTGAGTCTCTGTGCCTCTGGGTCTCTGTGTCTCTGAGACTCTGTGTCTCTGTGTCTCTGAGTCTCTGGGTTTCTGTGTCTCTGCGTCTCTGAGCCTCTGTGTGTCTGCATCTCTGAGCCTCTGTGTCTCTGCGTCTCTGACTCCCTGAGTCTCTGAGCCTCTGTGTCTCAGCGTCCCTTAGTCTCTGAGTCTCTGTGTCTCTGGGTCTCTGTGTCTCTGTGTCTCTGAGTCTCTGAGCCTCTGTGTCTCTGCGTCTCTGAGTCCCTGAGCCTCTGAGCCTCTGTGTCTCAGCGTCTCTGAGTCTCTGTGTCTCTGGGTCTCTGCGTCTCTGAGTTTCTGAGCCTCTGTGTCTCCTCGTCTCTGAGGCTCTGAGTCTCAGTGTCTCTGGGTCTCTGTGTCTCTGAGCATCTGTGTCTCTGAGTCTCTGAGCATCTGTGTCTCTGTGTCTTCGTGTCGCTGAGTCTCTGAGTCACTGAGCCTCTGTGTCTCTGCATCGCTCCGTCTCTGTGTCTCTGTGTCTCTGAGTCTCAGTGACTCTGAGTCTCTGAGCCTCTCTGTCTCTGAGCCTCTGTGTCTCTTTGTCTCTGAGCCTCTGTGTCTCTGCGTCTCTGATTCTCTGAGTCTCTGTGTCAATGGGTCGATGTGTCTCTGAGTCTCTGCGTCTCTGGGTCTCTGAGTCTCTGAGTCTCTCAGCCTCTGTGTCTCTTTGAATCTTAGTCTCTGAGTCTCTGAGCCTCTGTGTCTCTGTGTGTCTGAGTATCTGAGCCTCTGAGTCTCTGGGTCTCTGACTCTCTGAGCCTCTGTGTCTCTGAGTCTCTATGTCTCTGTGTCTCTGTGTCTCTGAGTCTCTGGGTCTCTGTGTCCCTGCGTCTCTGAGACTCTGCGTCTCAGCATCTTTGAGTTTCTGAGTCACTGCGTCTCTGTGTCTCTGGGTCTCTGTGTCTCTGAGTCTCGGAGCCACTCTGTCTCTGCGTCTCTGAGTCACTGGGTCTCTGAGCCACTAAGCCTCTATGTGTCTCGGTTTCTGAGTCTCTGAGTCTATGAGTCTCTGTGTCTCTGAGTCTCGATGTCTCTGTGTCTCTGTGTCTCTGAGTCTCTTTCTCTCTGGGTCTCTGTGTCTCTGAGTGTCTGGGGCTCTGTGTCTCTGCGTCTCTGAGCCTCTGTGTGTCTGCGTCTCTGAGCCTCTGCGTCTCAGCATCTCTGAGTTTCTGAGTCACTGCGTCTCTGAGTCTCTGGGTCTCTGGGTCTATGAGTATCTGTGTCTCTGGGTCTCTGTGTCTCTGTGTTTCTGAGTCTCTGTGTCAGTGAGTCTCGGAGCCTCTGTGTCTCTGCGTCTCTGAGTCTCTGGGTCTCTGAGCCTCTGAGCCTCTATGTCTCTGAGTCTCTGAGTCTCTGAGTCTCTGAGCCTCTGTGTCTCTGAGTCTATGAATCTCAGTGTCTCTGGGTGTCTGTGTCTCTACGTCTCTGTGTCTCTGGGTCTCTGTGTCTCTGAGCGTCTGTGTCACTGCGTCTCTGCGTCTCTGAGTATCTGAGCCTCTGTGTCTCTGCGTCTCTGAGTCTCTGGGTCTCTGAGTCTCTGAGTCTCTGTGCCTCTGGGTCTCTGCGTCTCTGAGTCTCTGGGTCTCTGAGCCACTGAGCCTCTATGTCTCTGAGTCTCTGAGTCTCTGTGTCTCTGAGTCCTGAGTCTCTGTGCCTCTGGGTCTCTGTGTCTCTGAGTCTCTGGGTCTCTGTGTCTCTGCGTCTTTGAGCCTCCGTGTGTCTGCGTCTCTGAGCCTCTGTGTCTCTGCATCTCTGAGTCCCTGCTTCTCTGAGCCTCTGTGTCTCTGCGTCTCTGAGTCCCTGAGTCTCTGAGCCTCTGTCCCTGCGTCTCTCTGAGTCTCTGAGTCTCTGTGTCTCTGAGTCTCTGAGCCTCTGTGTCTCTGCGTCTTTGAGCCTCTGAGTCTCTGTGTCTCTGAGTCTCTGAGTCTCTGTGTCTCTACGTCTCTGAGTCTCTGAGTATCTGAGCCTCTATGACTCTGCGTCTCTGAGTCTCTGGGACTCTGAGCCTCTGAGCCTCTATGACTCTGCGTCTCTGAGTCTCTGTGTCTCTGAGTCTCTGAGCCTCTATGACTCTGCGTCTCTGAGTCACTGTGTCTCTGAGTCTCTGAGACACTGAGCTTCCGTATCTCTGCGTCTCTGAGTCTCTGGGTTTCTGAGCCTCTGAGCCTCTATGACTCTGCGTCTCTGAGTCTCTGTGTCTCTGAGTCTCTGAGCCTCTGTGTCTCTGCGTCTCTGTGTTCCTGAGTCTCTGTGTCTCAGCATCTCTGAGCCTCTGTGTCTCTGAGCTCTGTGTCTCTGGGTCGCTGAGCCTCTGTGTCTCTGCGTCTCTGTGTTTCTGAGTCTCAGTGTCTCTGGGTCTCTGTGTCTCTGCGTCTCTGAGTCTCTGAGTCTCTGAGCATCTGTGCCACTGAGTCTCTGTGTCGCTGAGTCTCTGAGTCACTGAGCCTCTGTGTCTCTGCGTCTCTGAATCTCTGGGTCTCTGAGCCACTGAGCCTCTGTGTCTCTGTGTCTCTGAGTCTCTGAGTCTATGAGTCTCTGTGTCTCTGGGTCTCTGTGTCTCTGAGTCTCCGTGTCGGTGAGTCTCGGAACTTCTGTGTCTCTGCGTCTCTGAGTCTCTGGGTCTCTGAGCCTCTGGGCGTCTGAGCGTCTATGTCTCTGAGTCTCTGTGTCTCTGAGTCTCCCAGCCTTTGCGTCTCTTTGTCTCTTAGACTCTGAGCCTCTATGACTCTGCGTCTCTGAGTCTCTGTGTCTCTGAGTCTCTGAGCCTCTGAGTCTCTGTGTCTCTGAATCTATGAATCTCTGTGTCTCTGGGTCTCTATGTCTCTGAGTCTCTCAGTCTCTGTGTCTCTGAGTCCCTGAGTCTGAGCCGCTGTGTCTCTGCGTCTCTGTGTTTCTGAGTCTCTGTGTCTCTGGGTCTCTTTGTCTCTGGGTCTCTTTGTCTCTGTGTCTCTGGGTCTCTGTGTCTCTGAGTCTCGGAGCCATTGTGTCTCTGCATCTCTGAGTCTCTGGGCCTCTGAGCCACGGAGCCTCTATTTCTCTGAGTCTCTGAGTCTCTGTGTCTCTGAGTCACTGAGTCTCTGTGCCTCTGGGTCTCTGTGTCTCTGAGACTCTGTGTCTCTGTGTCTCTGAGTCTCTGGGTTTCTGTGTCTCTGCGTCTCTGAGCCTCTGTGTGTCTGCATCTCTGAGCCTCTGTGTCTCTGCGTCTCTGACTCCCTGAGTCTCTGAGCCTCTGTGTCTCAGCGTCCCTTAGTCTCTGAGTCTCTGTGTCTCTGGGTCTCTGTGTCTCTGTGTCTCTGAGTCTCTGAGCCTCTGTGTCTCTGCGTCTCTGAGTCCCTGAGCCTCTGAGCCTCTGTGTCTCAGCGTCTCTGAGTCTCTGTGTCTCTGGGTCTCTGCGTCTCTGAGTTTCTGAGCCTCTGTGTCTCCTCGTCTCTGAGGCTCTGAGTCTCAGTGTCTCTGGGTCTCTGTGTCTCTGAGCATCTGTGTCTCTGAGTCTCTGAGCATCTGTGTCTCTGTGTCTTCGTGTCGCTGAGTCTCTGAGTCACTGAGCCTCTGTGTCTCTGCATCGCTCCGTCTCTGTGTCTCTGTGTCTCTGAGTCTCAGTGACTCTGAGTCTCTGAGCCTCTCTGTCTCTGAGCCTCTGTGTCTCTTTGTCTCTGAGCCTCTGTGTCTCTGCGTCTCTGATTCTCTGAGTCTCTGTGTCAATGGGTCGATGTGTCTCTGAGTCTCTGCGTCTCTGGGTCTCTGAGTCTCTGAGTCTCTCAGCCTCTGTGTCTCTTTGAATCTTAGTCTCTGAGTCTCTGAGCCTCTGTGTCTCTGTGTGTCTGAGTATCTGAGCCTCTGAGTCTCTGGGTCTCTGACTCTCTGAGCCTCTGTGTCTCTGAGTCTCTATGTCTCTGTGTCTCTGTGTCTCTGAGTCTCTGGGTCTCTGTGTCCCTGCGTCTCTGAGCCTCTGCGTCTCAGCATCTTTGAGTTTCTGAGTCACTGCGTCTCTGTGTCTCTGGGTCTCTGTGTCTCTGAGTCTCGGATCCACTCTGTCTCTGCGTCTCTGAGTCACTGGGTCTCTGAGCCACTAAGCCTCTATGTGTCTCGGTTTCTGAGTCTCTGAGTCTATGAGTCTCTGTGTCTCTGAGTCGTGATGTCTCTGTGTCTCTGTGTCTCTGAGTCTCTTTCTCTCTGGGTCTCTGTGTCTCTGAGTGTCTGGGGCTCTGTGTCTCTGCGTCTCTGAGCCTCTGTGTGTCTGCGTCTCTGAGCCTCTGCGTCTCAGCATCTCTGAGTTTCTGAGTCACTGCGTCTCTGAGTCTCTGGGTCTCTGGGTCTATGAGTATCTGTGTCTCTGGGTCTCTGTGTCTCTGTGTTTCTGAGTCTCTGTGTCAGTGAGTCTCGGAGCCTCTGTGTCTCTGCGTCTCTGAGTCTCTGGGTCTCTGAGCCTCTGAGCCTCTATGTCTCTGAGTCTCTGGGACTCTGAGCCTCTGAGCCTCTATGACTCTGCGTCTCTGAGTCTCTGTGTCTCTGAGTCTCTGAGCCTCTATGACTCTGCGTCTCTGAGTCACTGTGTCTCTGAGTCTCTGAGACACTGAGCTTCCGTATCTCTGCGTCTCTGAGTCTCTGGGTTTCTGAGCCTCTGAGCCTCTATGACTCTGCGTCTCTGAGTCTCTGTGTCTCTGAGTCTCTGAGCCTCTGTGTCTCTGCGTCTCTGTGTTCCTGAGTCTCTGTGTCTCAGCATCTCTGAGCCTCTGTGTCTCTGAGCTCTGTGTCTCAGTGTCTCTGGGTCTCTGTGTCTCTGCGTCTCTGAGTCTCTGAGTCTCTGAGCATCTGTGCCACTGAGTCTCTGTGTCGCTGAGTCTCTGAGTCACTGAGCCTCTGTGTCTCTGCGTCTCTGAATCTCTGGGTCTCTGAGCCACTGAGCCTCTGTGTCTCTGTGTCTCTGAGTCTCTGAGTCTATGAGTCTCTGTGTCTCTGGGTCTCTGTGTCTCTGAGTCTCCGTGTCGGTGAGTCTCGGAACTTCTGTGTCTCTGCGTCTCTGAGTCTCTGGGTCTCTGAGCCTCTGTGCGTCTGAGCGTCTATGTCTCTGAGTCTCTGTGTCTCTGAGTCTCCCAGCCTTTGCGTCTCTTTGTCTCTTAGACTCTGAGCCTCTATGACTCTGCGTCTCTGAGTCTCTGTGTCTCTGAGTCTCTGAGCCTCTATGACTCTGCGTCTCTGAGCCTCTGTGTCTCTGAGTCTCTGAGTCTCTGTGTCTCTGAGCCTCTGTGTCTCTGCGTCTCTGTGTTCCTGAGTCTCTGTGTCTCTGTGTCTCTGGGTCTCTGCATCTCTGAGCCTCTGTGTCTCTGCGCTCTGTGTCTCTGGGTCGCTGAGCCTCTGATCCTTGATGTCTCTGAGTCTCTGCGTCTCTGTGTCTCTGAGTCTCTGAGCCTCTGTGTCTCTGTGTCTCTGAGTCTCTGAGCATCTGTGTCTCTGGGTCTCTGTGTCTCTGAGTCTCTGAGCCTCTGTGTCTCTGCGTCTCTGAGTCTCTGAGTCTCTGAGTTTCTGAGCCCCTGTGTCTCTTCGTCTCTGAGTCACTGAGTCTCAGTGTCTCTGAGTTTCTGTCTCACTGAGCCTCTGTGTCTCTGTGTCTCTGTGTTTCTGAGTCTCTGTGTCTCTGGGTCTCTGGGTCTCTATGTCACTGGGTCTCTGTGTCTCTGAGTCTCTGAGCCTCTGTGTCTCTGCGTCTCTGAGTCTCTGGGTCTCAGAGTCTCTGAGTCACTTGTCTCTGGGTCTCTGTGTCTCTGAGTCTCTGTGTCTCTGGGTCTCTGTGTCGCTGTGTCTCTGCGTCTCTGAGCCTCTGTGTGTCTGTGTCTCTGAGTTTCTGAGCCCCTGTGTCTCTTCGTCTCTGAGTCACTGAGTCTCAGTGTCTCTGAGTTTCTGTCTCACTGAGCCTCTGTGTCTCTGGGTCTCTGTGTCTCTGAGTCTCTGAGCCTCTGTGTCTCTGCGTCTCTGAGTCTCTGAGCCTCTGTGTCTCTGGGTCTCTGAGTCTCTGAGCCTCTGTGTCTCTGGGTCTCTGTGTCTCTGAGTCTCTGAGCCTCTGTGTCTCTGAGTCTCTGAGTCACTGAGTCTCAGTGTCTCTGAGTCTCTGAGCATCTGTGTCTCTGAGTCTCTGAGCATCTGTGTCTCTGAGTCTCCGTGTCGCTGAGTCTCTGAGTCACTGAGCCTCTGTGTCTCTGTGTCTCTGAATCTCTGGGTCTCTGTGTCTCTGAGTCTCTGGCTCTCTGTGTCTCTGCTGCTCTGAGTCTATGAGTCTCTGGGTCTCTGTGTCTCTGAGCCTCTGTGTATCTGTGTCTCTGGGTCTCTGTGTCCCTGTGTCTCTGAGTCTCTGAGCCTCTGTGTCTCTGTGTCTCTGCGTCTCTGAGTCTCTGAGCGTCTGTGTCTCTGAGTCTATGAACCTCTGTGTCTCTGAGTCTCTGTGTTTCTGAGTCCCTGTGTCTCTGTGTCTCTGCGTCTCTGTGTCTCTGAGTCTTCGTGTCACTGAGTCTCTGAGTCACTGAGCCTCTGTGTCTCTGTGTCTCTGGGTCTCTGTGTCTCTGAGTCTCTGAGCATCTGTGTCTCTGCGTCTCTGTGTTTCTGAGTCTCTGTGTCTCTGGGTCGCAGTGTCTCTGTGTCTCTGGGTCTCTGTGTCTCTGAGTCTCTGTGTCTCTCTGTCTCTGAGTCTCTGTGTCTCTGAATCTTTGGGTCTCTGTGTCTCTGAGTCTCTGTGCCTCTGAGTCTCTGTGTCTCTGAGTCTCTGGGTCTCTGTGTTTCTGTGTGTCTGGGTCTCTGTGTCTCTGAGCCTCTGTGTCTCTGGGTCTCTGTGTCTCTGAGTCTCTGAGTCTCTGAGCATCTGTGTCTCGGTGTCTGTAAGTCTCTAAGACTCTGTGTCTCTGTGTCTCTGAGTCTCTGCGTCTCTGATTCTCTGAGTCTCTGTGTCAATGGATCGATGTGTCTGTGAGTCTCTGTGTCTCTGGGTCTCTGTGTCCCTGATTCTCCGTGTCGCTAAGTCTCTGAGTCACTGAGCCTCTGTGTATCTGCATCTCTGAATCTCTGAGTCTCTGTGTCTCTGGGTCTCTGTGTCCCTGAGTCTCTGAGCCTCTGTGTCTCTGCATCTCTGAGTCTCTGTGTGTCTGAGCCTCTGTGTCCCTGCGTCTCTGAGTCTCGGGGTCTCTGAGCCTCTGTGTATCTGCGTCTCTGAGTCTCTGAGCACCTGTGTCTCTGCGTCTCTGTGTCTCTGAGTCTCTGAGTTACTTAGCCCCTGTGTCTCTTCGTCTCTGAGTCACTGAGTCTCAGTGTCTCTGAGTCTCTGTCTCTCTGAGCCTCTGTGTCTCTGTGTCTCTGTGTTTCTGAGTCTCTGTGTCTCTGGGTCTCAGGGTCTCTGTGTCACTGGGTCTCTGTGTCTCTGAGTCTCTGAGCCTCTGTGTCTCTGCGTCTCTGATTCTCTGGGTCTCAGAGTCTCTGAGTCACTTGTCTCTGGGTCTCTGTGTCTCTGAGTCTCTGTGTCTCTGGGTCTCTGTGTCGCTGTGTCTCTGCGTCTCTGAGCCTCTGTGTGTCTGTGTCTCTGAGCCTCTGTGTCTCTGCATCTCTGAGTCCCGGAGTCTCTGAGCCTCTGTGTCTCTGTGTCTCTGTGTCTCTGCGTCTCTGAGTTTCTGAGCCTCTGTGTCTCCTCGTCTCTGAGTCACTGTGTCTCAGTGTCTCTGAGTCTCTGAGCATCTGTGTCTCTGAGTCTCCGTGTCGCTGAGTCTCTGAGTCACTGAGCCTCTGTGTCTCTGTGTCTCTGAATCTCTGAGTCTCTGTGTCTCTGAGCCTCTGTGTCTCTGCATCTCTATGCCTATGAGCCTCTGTGTCTCTGAGCCTCTGAGTCTCTGAGTCTCTGAGCATCTGTGTCTCTGAGTCTCCGTGTCGCTGAGTCTCTGAGTCACTGAGCCTCTGTGTCTCTGTGTCTCTGAATCTCTGAGTCTCTGTGTCTCTGAGCCTCTGTGTCTCTGCATCTCTATGTCTATGAGCCTCTGTGTCTCTGAGCCTCTGTGTCTCTGCGTCTCTGAGACTCTGTGTCTCTGCATCTCTGAGGCTCTGAGTCTCTGAGCATCTGTGTGTCTGCATCTCTGAGCCTCTGGGCCTCTGTGTCTCTGGGCCTCTGTGTCTCTGAGTCTCTGTGTCTCTGAGTCTCTGTGTCTCTGAGTCTCTGAGCATCTGTGTCTCGGTGTCTGTAAGTCTCTGAGACTCTGTGTGTCTCTGTGTCTCTGAGACTTTGGGTCTCTGAGCCTCTGAGCCTCTAAGTCTCTGAGTCTCTCAGTCTATGGGTCTCTGTGTCTCTGGGTCTCTGTGTCTTTGTGTCTCTGAGCCTCCATGTCGGTGAGTCTCTGAGCCTCTGTGTCTCTGTGTCTCTGTGTTTCTGAGTCTCTATCTCTCGGTGTCTCCGTGTCTCTGAGTCTCTGAGTCTCTGAGTCTATGAGTCTCTGTGTCTCTGGGTGTCTGTGTCTCTGTGTCTCTGAGTCTCCGTGTCGGTGAGTCTCTGAGCCTCTGTGTCTCTTCGTCTCTGAGTCTATGAGTCTCTGTGTCTCTGGGTCTCTGTGTCTCTTCGTCTCTGAGTCTATGAGTCTCTGTGTCTCTGGGTCTCTGTGCCTCGGGGTCTCTGAACCTCTGAGTCTCTGTGTCTCTGAGTCTCTGTGTCTCTGCGTCTCTGAGTCTCTGGGTCTCTGAGCCTCTGAGCCTCTATGTCTCTGAGTCTCTTAGTCTCTGAGCTTCTGTGTCTCTGCGTCTCTGTTTTTCTGAGTCTCTGTGTCTCTGTGTCTCTGTGCCTCTGAGTCTCTGAGCCTCTGTGTCTCTGTGTCTCTGCGTCTCTGAGCCTCTGTGTCTCTGCGTCTCTGAGTCCCGGAGTCTCTGAGTCTCTGCGTCTTTGGTCTCTGAGTCTCTGTGCCTCTGCGTCTCTTTGTCTCTTAGTCTCAGAGTCCCTGAGCCTCTGTGTCTCTGCGTCTCCGAGTCTATGAGTCTCTGTGTCTCTGGGTCTCTGTGTCTCTGAGTCTCTGTGTCTCTGAGTCTCTGAGCATCTGTGTCTCGGTGTGTGTAAGTCTCTGAGACTCTGTGTGTCTCTGTGTCTCTGAGCCTCTGTGTCTCTGCATCTCTGAGTCTCCGTGTCTCTGAGTCTCTGAGTCTATGAGTCTCTGTGTCTCTGGGTGTCTGTGTCTCTGTGTCTCTGAGTCTCCGTGTCGGTGAGTCTCTGAGCCTCTGTGTCTCTTCGTCTCTGAGTCTCTGAGCCTCAGTGTCTCTGAGTCTATGAATCTCTGTGTCTCTGGGTCTCAGTGTCTCTGAGTCTCCGTGTCTCTGTGTCTCTGGGTCTCTGAGCCTCTCTGTCTCTGAGTCTCTGAGCCTCTCTGTCTCTGAGTCTCTGAGTCTCTGTGTCTCTGAGTCTCTGAGTCTCTGGGTCTCTGTGACTCTGGGTCTCTGTGTCTCTGAGTCTCTGCGTCTTTGGTCTCTGAGTCTCTCAGCCTCTGCGTCTCTGTGTCTCTGGGTCTCTGAGTCTATGAGTCTCTGTGTCTCTGGGTCTCTGTGTCTCTGAGCCTCTGTGTCTCTGCGTCTCTGAGTCTCTGAGCATCTGTGTCTCTGAGTCTCCGTGTCTCTGAGTCTCTGGTTCTCTGTGTCTCTGCGTCTCTGAGCCTCTGTGTGTCTGCGTCCCTGAGCCTCTGTGTCTCTGCGTCTCTGAGTCTCTCGGTGTCAGAGTCTCTGAGTCACTTGTCTCTGGGTCTCTGCGTCTCTGAGTCTCTGTGTCTCTGGGTCTCTGTGTCTCTGCGTCTCTGAGCCGCTGTGTCTCTGCGTCTCTGAGTCCCAGAGTCTCTGAGCCTCTGTGTCTCTGCGTCTCTGTGTTTCTGAGTCTCTGTGTCTCTGGGTCTCTGTGTCTCTGTGTATCTGGGTCTCAGTGTCTCTGAGTCTCTGAGTCTCTGAGCCTCTGTGTCTCTGCGTCTCTGAGTCCCAGAGTCTCCGAGCCTCTGTGTCTCTGCGTCTCTGTGTTTCTGAGTCTCTGTGTCTCTGGTCTCTGTGTCTCTGTGTCTCTGGGTCTCTGTGTCTCTGCGTCTCTGAGCCTCTGTGTGTCTGCGTCTCTGAGCCTCTGTATCTCTGCATCTCTGAGTCCCGGATTCTCTGAGCCTCTGTGTCTCTGGGTCTCTGTGTCTCTGAGTCTCTGAGCCTCTGTGTCTCTGCGTCTCTGAGTCTCTGAGTTTCTGAGCCTCTGTGTCTCCTCGTCTCTGTGTCACTGAGTCTCAGTGTGTCTGAGACTCTGTGTCTCTGAGACTCTGTGTCTCAGTGTCTCTGAGTCTCTGAGCATCTGTGCCTCTGCATCTCTATGTCAATGAGCCTCTCTGTCTCTGGGTCTCTGTGTCTCTGGTTCTCTGTGTCTCTGCGTCTCTGAGCCTCTGTGTGTCTGCATCTCTGAGCCTCTGTGTCTCTGCGTCTGTGAGCCTCTGTGTGTCTGCGTCTCTGAGCCTCTGTGTCTCTGCATCTCTGAGTCCCGGAGTCTCTGAGCCTCTGTGTCTCTGGGTCTCTGTGTCTCTGAGTCTCTGAGCCTCTGAGTCTCTGCGTCTCTGAGTCTCTGAGTCTCTGAGCCTCTGTGTCTCTGGTCTCGGAGTCTCTGAGTCTCTGTGTCTCTGAGCCTCTGTGTCTCTGGTCTCTGAGTCTCTGTGTCTCTGAGTCTCTGAGCCTCTGTGTCTCTGCGTCTCTGAGTTTCTGAGTCTCTGAGCCTCTGTGTCTCTGTGTCTCCTCGTCTCTGAGTCTCTGACTCTCAGTGTCTCTGGGTCTCTGTGTCTCTGAGTCTCCGTGTCGCTGAGTCTCTGAGCATCTGTGTCCCTGAGTCTCCGTGTCGCTGAGTCTCTGAGTCACTGAGCCTCTGTGTCTCTGCATCTCTCCGTCTCTGTGTATCTGGGTCTCTGAGTCCACGTGTCTCTACGTCTCTGAGCCTCTGCGTCTCTGAATCTCTGAGTCTCTGAGCATCTGTGTGTCTGCGTCTCTGTGTCTCTGAGCCTCTGTGTCTCTGAGTCTCTGAGCATCTGTGTCTCGGTGTCTGTAAGTCCCCGAGACTCTGTGTCTCTGTGACTCTGAGCCTCTATGTCTCTGCGTCTCTGATTCTCTGAGTCTCTGTGTCAATGGGTCGATGTGTCTGTGAGTCTCTGCGTCTCTGGGTATCTGAGTCTCGGAGTCACTGCGTATCTGTGTCTCTGAGTCGCTGAGTCTCTGTGTCTCTGTGTCTCTGAGCATCTGTGTCTCCGAGCCTCTGTGTCTCTGCGTCTCTGTGTTTCTGAGTCTCTGTGTCTCTGGGTCTCTGTGTCTCTGGGTGTCTGTGTCTCTAAGTCTCTGAGACTCTGTGTCTCTGCGTCTCTGAGTCTCTGGGTCTCTGAGCCTCTGAGCCTCGATGTCTCTGAGTCTCTGTGTCTCTGAGCCTCTGAGCCTCTGTGTCTCTGCGTCTCTGTGTCGCTGGGTCTCAGAGTCTCTGGTTCTCAGTGTCTCTGCGTCTCTGAGTCTCTGGGACTCAGGGTCTCAGCATCTCCGGTTCTCTGCGTCTCTGCGCCTCTGCGTCCCTGCCTCTCAGGATCTCTGCGTCACTGCGTCTCAGAGACTCAGAGTCTCTGCGTCTCACATTTTCTGGGTCTCATTGTCTCTGCGTATCCGCGTCTCTGGGTCTCAGTGTCTCTGCCTCTCAGGGTCTCTGCGTCTCTGGGACTCAGTATCTCTGCGTCTCTGCGTCTCTGGGACTCAGTGTCTCTGCGTCTCAGTGTCTCTGCGTCTCAGTGTCTCAGCGTCTCTGCGCCTCTGCGTCTCTGGGTCTCAGTGTCTCTGCTTCTCAGGGTCTCTGCTTCTCTGCATCTCAGACTGTCTGCATCTCTGCGTCTCAGCGTATCTGCGTCTCAGTGTCTCTGCATCTCCGTGTCTCAGAGTCTCTGTGTCTCAGAGTCTCTGGGTCTCAGTGTATCTGCGTCTCTGCATCTCAGAGTCTCTGTGTCTCAGAGTCTCAGAGTCTCTGGGTCTCAGAGTCTCTGCATCTCTGCGTCTCAGCGTATCTGCGTCTCAGTGTCTCTGCAGCTCTGTGTCTCAGAGTCTCTGCGTCTCAGAGTCTCTGTATCTCAGAGTCTCAGCGTCTCTGCGTCTCAGTGTCTCAGTGTCTCTGCGTGTCTACGTCTCTGCGTCTCAGCGTCTCTGCATCTCTGGGTCTCAGTGTCTCTGTGTCTCTGCGTCTCAGAGTCTCTGCGTCTCAGTGTCTCTGGGTCTCAGTGTCTCTGTGTCTCTGCGTCTCAGAGTCTCTGCGTCTCAGTGTCTCTGGGTCTCAGTGTCTCTGTGTCTCTGCGTCTCAGAGTCTCTGCGTCTCAGTGTCTCTGCGTCTCAGTGTCTCAGTGTCTCTGCGTGTCTACGTCTCTGCGTCTCAGCGTCTCTGCATCTCTGGGTCTTAGTGTCTCTGCGTCTCAGAGTCTCTGCGTCTCAGTGTCTCTGCGTCTCAGTGTCTCTGGGTCTCAGTGTCTCTGCGTCTCGGTGTCTCAGTGTCTCAGGGTCTCTGCGTCTCTGCGTGGCTGCGTCTCTGTGTGTCCGGGTCACAGCGTCTTAGAGTCTCTGCGTCTCAGAGTCTCAGCGTCTCTGCGCCTCAGTGTCTCAGGGTCTCTGCGTGTCTACGTCTCTGTGTCTCAGCGTCTCTGCATCTCTGTGCCTCAGCGTCTCTGCGTCTCAGAGTCTCTGGGTCTCAGCATCTCTGTGTCTCAGCGTCTCTGCCTCTGCCTCTCTGCCTCTCTGCGTCTCACTGTCTCTGCGTCCCTGTGTCTCAGAGTCTCTGCGTCTCAGAGTCTCTGGGTCTCAGTGTCTCTGCGTCTCAGAGTCCCTGCATCTCAGTGTCTCTGTGTCTCAGTGTCTCTGTGTCTCAGTGTCTCTGTGTCTCAGTGTCTCTGTGTCTCAGTGTCTCTGCGTCTCAGTGTCTCTGCGTGTCTACCTCCCTGCGTCTCAGCGTCTCTGCATCTCTGGGTCTCTGGGTCTCAGTGTCTCTGCATCTCTGCATCTCAGTGTCTCTGCGTCTCAGCGTTTCTGGGTCTCAGTGTCTCTGGGTCTCTGCGTCTCAGAGTCTCTGCATCTTAGAGTCTCTGGGGCTCAGTGTCTCTGCGTCTCAGTGTTTCTGCGTCTCAGGGTCTCAGCGTCTATGCGTCTCAGAGTCTCTGCCTCTCTGCGTCTCTGTGTCTTTGGGTCTCAGAGTCTCTAGGTCTCAGTGTCTCAGTGTCTCTACGTCTCAGAGTCTGCGTCTCAGTGTCTCTGCACCTCAGTGTCTCGGCGTCTATGCGTCCCTGCGTCTCTGAGTCTCAGCGTCTCTGCGTCTCTGCGTCAGAGTCCCTTGGGCTCAGTGTCTCTGCGTCTCAGTGTCTGCGCCTCAGTGTCCCGGCGTCTCTGCGTCTCTGGGTCTCAGCGTCTCTGTGTCTCAGTGCCCCTGCGTCTCTGCGTCTCGGCGTCTGAGAGTCTCTGCGTCTGAGAGTCTCTGCGTCTCAGAGTCTCTGCGTCTCAGCCTCTCTGCATCTCTGCATCTCAGTGTCTCTTCGTCTCTGCGTCTCAGAGTCTCTGCGTCTCAGAGTCTCAGGGTGTCTGCGTGTCTACGTCTCTGTGTCTCAATGGCTCTGCATCTCTGTGTCTCAGCGTCTCTGCGTCTCAGAGTCTCTGCGTCTCAGAGTCTCAGGGTGTCTGCGTGTCTACGTCTCTGTGTCTCAATGGCTCTGCATCTCTGTGTCTCAGCGTCTCTGCGTCTCAGAGTCTCTGCGTCTCAGAGTCTCTGGTTCTCAGCGTCTCTGTGTCTCAGCGTCTCTGCGTCTCTGCCTCTCTGCGTCTCACTGTCTCTGCGTCCCTGTGTCTCAGAGGCTTTGGGTCTCAGTGTCTTTGCGTCTCAGCGTCTCTGCATCTCAGTGTCTCTGTGGCTCAGTGTCTCTGCATCTCAGAGTCTCTGCGTCTCAGCGTTTCTGCGTCTCAGTGTCTCAGGGTGTCTGCGTGTCTACGTCTCTGTGTCTCAGCGTCTCTGCATCTCTGGGTCTCAGTGTCTCTGCGTCTCAGAGCCTCTGCGTCTCAGCGTCTCTGTGTCTCAGCGTCTCTGCGTCTCTGCCTCTCTGCGTCTCACTGTCTCTGCGTCCCTCTGTCTCAGAGTCTCTGCGTCTCAGAGTCTCTGGGACTCAGTGTCTTTACGTCTCAGAGTTTTGCGTCTCAGCCTCTCTGCATCTCTGGGCCTCAGTGTCTCTTCGTCTCGGCATCTCAGAGTCTCTGCGTCTCAGAGTCTCTGCATCTCAGAGTCTCATCGTTTCTGTGCCTCAGTGTCTCAGGGTCTCTGCATCTCAGAGTCTCTTGGTTTCAGTGTCTCTGCGTCTCAGTGTCTCTGCGCCTCTTGGTCTCTTCGTCTCTGGGTCCCAGGGTCTCTGCGTCTCAGCGTCTCTGCGACTCAGTGTCTCTGCTTCTCAGTGTGTCTGCGTCTCAGTGTCTCTGCGTCTCTGCGCCTCTGCGTTTCTGGATCTCAGGGTCTCTGTGTCTTAGAGTCTCTGGATCATTGCATCTCTGCGTCTCTGGGTCTCAGTGTCTCTGTGTCTCTGCGTCTCTGCATCTGGGGGTCTCAGCGTCTCTGCGACTCACTGTATCTGCGTCTCAGTGTCTCTGCGTCTCTGCGTCTCTGGGTCTCAGCGTCTATGCATCTCAGAGCCTCTGCGTCTCATAGTCTCTGCCTCTATGTGTCACTGCGTCTTAGGTTCTCTGCGTCTTTGCGTCTCTGGGACTCAGTGTCTCTGCGTCTCAGCGTCTCTGCGTCTCTGCGTCTCAGAGTCTCTGCGTCTCTGTGTCTCAGTGTCTCTGCGTCTCAGTGTCTCAGCGTCTCAGTTACTCTGCATCTCTGGGTCTCAGCATCTATGCGTCTCAGAGTCCCTGGGTCTCATGGTCTCTGCCTCTCTGCGTCTCTGTGTCTCTGGGTCTCAGGGCCTCAGCATCTCTGCGTCTCAGAGTCTCTGTGTCTTTGCATCTCAGAGTCTCTGTGTCTCAGAGTCTCTGCGTCTCAGAGTCACTGGGTCTCAGGGTCTCTGCGTCTCTGGATCTCAGTGTCTCTGCGTCTCGGGTTTCTGCGTCTCTGCGTCTCAGTGTCTCTGCGTCTCTGCGTCTCAGTGTCTCTGCGTCTCTGCGTCTCAGTGTCTCTGCGTCTCGGGTTTCTGCGTCTCTGCGTCTCAGTGTCTCTGCGTCTCTGCGTCTCAGTGTCTCTGCGTCTCTGCGTCTCAGTGTCTCTGCGTCTCTGCGTCTCAGTGTCTCTGCGTCTCGGGTTTCTGCGTCTCTGCGTCTCAGTGTCTCTGCGTCTCTGCGTCTCAGTGTCTCTGCGTCTCTGCGTCTCAGTGTCTCTGCGTCTCTGCGTCTCAGTGTCTCTGCGTCTCTGCGTCTCAGTGTCTCTGCGTCTCTGCGTCTCAGTGTCTCTGCGTCTCTGCGTCTCAGTGTCTCTGCATCTCTGCGTCTCTGGGTCTCAGCGTCTATGCATCTCAGAGTCTCTGCGTCTCATAGTCTCTGCCTCTATGTGTCACAGTGTCTCTGCGTCTTAGGTTGTCTGCGTCTTTGCGTCTCTGGGACTCAGTGTCTCTGCTTCTCAGCGTCTCAGTGTCTCTGCTTCTCAGCGTCTCTGCGTCTCAGAGTCTCTGCGTCTCAGAGTCTCTGCGTCTCTGTGTCTCAGCGTCTCAGTTACTCTGCATCTCTGGATCTCAGCGTCTATGCGTCTCAGAGTCTCTGGGTCTCAAGGTCTCAGCGTCTCTGTGTCTCAGATTCTCTGCGTCTCTGGGTCACAGTGTCTCTGCGTCTGAGTGTCTCTGCGCCTCGGGTTTCTGCGTCTCTGCGTCTCAGTGTCTCTGTGTCTCTGCGTCTCTGCATCTGAGTGCCTCTGCGTCTCAGGGTCTCTGCGTCTCAGAGTCTCTCAGTCTCTGCATCTATGCGTCTCCTGGTCTCAGTGTCTCTGCGTCTCAGGGTCTCTGTGTCTCTGCGTCTAAGGGTCTCTGCGCCTCTGCGTCTCTGGGTTTCAATGTCTCTGTGTCTCAGGTTCTCTGCGTCTCTGCTTCTCAGGGTCTCTGCTTCTCTGCATCTCAGAGTCTCTGCGTCTCAGAGTCTCTGCATCTCTGCGTCTCAGCGTATCTGTGTCTCAGTGTCTCTGCATCTCTGTGTCTCAGAGTCTCTGTGTCTCAGAGTCTCTGCATCTCTGTGTCTCAGAGTCTCTGCATCTCTGTGTCTCAGAGTCTCTGCATCTCTGTGTCTCAGAGTCTCTGCATCTCTGTGTCTCAGAGTCTCTGTGTCTCAGAGTCTCTGGGTCTCTGAGTCTCAGCGTCTCTGTGTCTCAGTGTTTCAGGGTCTCTGCGTGTTTACGTCTCTGCGTCTCAGCGTCTCTGCATCTCTGGGTCTCAGTGTCTCTGCGTCTCTGCGTCTCAGTGCCTCTGCGTCTCTGCCTCTCTGCGTCCCTGTGTCTCAGAGTCACTGCGTCTCAGAGTCTCTGGGTCTCAGTGTCTCTGCGTCTCAGAGTCCCTGCATCTCAGTGTCTCTGTGTCTCAGTGTCTCTACGTCTCAGAGTCTCTGCATCTCAGAGTCTCATTGTCTCTGCGTCTCAGTGTCTCAGGGTCTCTGCGTGTCTACATCCCTGCGTCTCAGCGTCTCTGCATCTCTGGGTCTCAGGGTCTCTGCGTCTCTGCGTCTCTGGGTCTCAGAGTCTCTGCGTCTCAGAGTCTCTGGGTCTCAGTGTCTCTCCGTCTCAGAGTCTCTGCGTCTGAGAGTCTCTGGGGCTCAGTGTCTCTACGTCTCTGCGTCTCAGAGTCTCTCCGTCTCAGAGTCTCTGGGTCTCAGAGTCTCTGCGTCTCAGAGTCTCTGGGTCTCAGTGTCTCTGCGTCTCTGAGTCTCTGTGTCTCAGAGTCTCTGCATCTCATTGTCTCTATGCCTCAGTGTCTCTGCGCCTCAGCATCTCTGCATCTCTGGGTCTCAGTGTCTCTTCGTCTCTGCGTCTCAGTGTCTCAGCGTCTCAGAGTCTCTGTATCTCATTCTCTCTGTGTCTCAGTGTCTCTGCGACTCTGGGTCTCAGTGTCTCTGCGTCTCAGAGTCTCTGCATCTCATTGTCTCTGTGTCTCAGTGTTTCTGCGACTCTGCGACTCAGCGTCTCTGCATCTCTGGGTCCCTTCGTTTCTGCGTCTCAGTCTCTCTGTGTCTCTGCGTCTCTGCCTCTCTGCGCCCCTGTGTCTCAGAGTCTCTGCGTCTCAGAGTCTCTGGGTCTCAGTGTCTCTGCATCTCAGCATCTCTGCATCTCAGAGTCTCATTGTCTCTGCGTCTCAGGGTCTCTGCGTGTCTACATCTCTGCGTCTCAGCGTCTCTGCATCTCTGGGTCTCAGGGTCTGTGCGTCTCTGCGTCGCTGCGTCTCTGGGTCTCAGAGTCTCTGCGTCTGAGAGTCTCTGGGGCTCAGTGTCTCTGTGTCTCTGCGTCTCAGAGTCTCTCCGTCTCAGAGTCTCTGCGTCTGAGAGTCTCTGGGTCTCAGAGTCTCTGCATCTCAGAGTCTCAGAGTCTCTGCGTCTCTGCGTCTCTGCATCTCAGTGTCTCTGCGTCTCTGTGTCTCAGCGTCTCTGCATCTCTGGGCCTCAGTGTCTCTTCGTCTCTGCATCTTAGAGTCTCTGCGTCTCAGATTCTCTGCGTCTCAGTGTCTCTGGGTCTCAGTGTCTCCGCGTGTCAGTGTCTCAGGGTCTCTGCGTCTCTGGGTCTCTGGGTCTCCGTGTCTCACAGTCTCTGCGTCTCAGTCTCTGGGTCTCAGTGTCTCTGCGTCTCTGTGTCTCAGAGTCTCTGCATCTCAGAGTCTCTGCATCTCATTGTCTCTGTGTCTCAGTGTCTCTGCGTCTCAGCGTCTCTGCATCTATGGGTCTCAGTGTCTCTTCGTCTCTGCGTCTCAGTCTCTCTTCGTCTCTGCGTCTCAGTGTCTCTGCGTCCCTGTGTCTCAGTGTCTCTGCGTCTCAGACTATCTGCATCTCAGAGTCTCAGTGTCTCTGCGTCTCAGTGTCTCAGGGTCTCTGCGTGTCTACGTCTCTGCGTCTCAGCGTCTCTGCATCTCTGGGTCTCAGTGTCTTTGTGTCTCGGCGTCTCAGTGTCTCTGGGTCTCAGTGTCTCTGCGTCTCAGTGTCTCAGGGTCTCTGCGTCTCTGCGTCGCTGCGTCTCTGGGTCTCAGAGTCTCTGCGTCTCAGAGTCTCTGGGTCTCAGTGTCTCTCCGTCTCAGAGTCTCTGCATCTGAGAGTCTCTGGGGCTCAGTGTCTCTGCGTCTCTGCATCTCAGAGTCTCTGCGTCTCAGAGTCTCTGCGTCTCTGCGTCTCTGCATCTCAGTGTCTCTGTGTCTCTGCGTCTCTGCATCTCAGAGTCTCTGCATCTCAGAGTCTCAGCGGCGCTGCATCTCAGTGTCTCAGTGTCTCGGCGTGTCTACGTCTCTGCGTCTCAGCGTCTCTGCATCTCTGTGTCTCAGGGTCTCTGCGTCTCTGCGTCGCTGCGTCTTTGTGTCTCTGGGACTCAGCGTCTCAGAGTTTCTGCATCTCAGTGTCTCTGCGTCTCAGCGTCTCTGCGTCTCTGCGTCTCAGAGGCTCTTCATCTCTGCCTCTCAGCGTCTCTGCGTCTCAGTGTCTCAGGGTCTCTGCGTGTCTACGTCTCTGCGTCTCAGCGTCTCTGCATCTCTGGGTCTCAGGGTCTCTGCGTCTCTGCGTCTCTGGGTCTCAGAGTCTCTGCGTCTCAGAGTCTCTGGGTCTCAGTGTCTCTCCGTCTCAGAGTCTCTGCGTCTGAAAGTCTCTGGGGCTCAGTGTCTCTACGTCTCTGCGTCTCAGAGTCTCTCCGTCTCAGAGTCTCTGCGTCTCAGAGTCTC
Source organism: Carcharhinus amblyrhynchos (assembly GCF_965287045.1). Taxonomy (NCBI): domain Eukaryota; kingdom Metazoa; phylum Chordata; class Chondrichthyes; order Carcharhiniformes; family Carcharhinidae; genus Carcharhinus; species Carcharhinus amblyrhynchos. The sequence continues at coordinate 273,872 of NW_027649863.1, forward strand.
AGAGTCTCTGCATCTCTGGGTCTCAGTGTCTCTTCATCTCTGCATCTCAGAGTCTCTGCGTCTCAGACTCTCTGCATCTCAGAGTCTCAGCGGCTCTGCATCTCAGTGTCTCAGGGTCTCTGCGTGTCTACGTCTCTGCGTCTCAGCGTCTCTGCGTCTCTGCGTCTCAGAGGCTCTTCATCTCTGCCTCTCAGCATCTCTGCGTCTCAATGTCTTAGGGTCTCTGCGTCTCAGAGGCTCTTCATCTCTGCCTCTCAGCATCTCTGCGTCTCAGTGTCTTAGGGTCTCTGCGTGTCTACGTCTCTGTGTCTCAGCGTCTCTGCATCTCTGGGTCTCAGTGTCTCTGCGTCTCTGCGTCTCAGAGTCTCTGCATCTCAGAGTCTCTGGGTCTCAGCGTCTCAGCGTCTCTGCGTCTCTGCCTCTCTGCCTCTCTGCTTCTCACTGTCTCTGCGTCCCTGTGTCTCAGCGGCTCGGCGTCTCAGTATCACAGGGTCTCTGCGTCTCAGAGTCTCTGTGTCTCAGAATCTCTGCGTCTCTGCGTCTCAATGTCTCAGGGTCTCTGCATGTCTACGTCCCTGCGTCTCAGCGTCTCTGCATCTCTGGGTCTCACTGTCTCTGCGTCTCTGCGTCTCAGAGTCTCTGCGTCTCAGAGTCTCTGGGTCTCAGTGTCTCTGCATCTCTGCGTCTCAGAGTCTCTGGGTCTCAATGCCTCTGCGTCTCAGGTTCTCTGCGTCCCTGCGTCTCTGCTTCTCAGGGTCTCTGCTTCTCTGCGTCTCAGAGTCTCTGGGTCTCAGAGTCTCTGGGTCTCAGTGTCTCTGCGTCTCTGGGTCTCAGTGTCTCTGCGTCTCAGTGTCTCTGCGCCTCAGTGTCTCTGCACCTCAGTGTCTCGGCGTCTCTGGGTCTCAGCGTCTCTGCGTCACAGAGTCCCTTGGGCTCAGTGTCTCTGTGTCTCAGTGTCTGCGCCTCAGTGTCTCGGCGTCTCTGCATCTCTGGGTCTCAGCATCTCTGCGTCTCAGTGCCCCTGCGTCTCGGCGTCTCTGCGTCTCAGGGTCTCGGCGTCTCTGCGTCTCTGCATCTCAGCGTCTGCGTCTCAGCGTCTCTGCGTCTCTGCGTCTCAGGGTCTCTACGTCTCTGCATCTCTGGGTCTCAGAGTCTCAGCCTCTCACTGTCTCTGCGTCTCAGTGTCCCTGCGTCTCAGGGTCTCAGCGTCTCTGCCTCTCTGCGTCTCAGGTTCTGTGCGTCTCTGTGTCTCAGAGTTTCTCCATCTCTGCGTCTCAGGTTCTCAGCGTCTCTCCGTCTCAGCGTCTCTCCGTCTCAGCGTCTCTCCATCTCAGTGTCTCTTCGTCTCAGTGTCTCTGCGTCTCTGCGCCTCTGCGTCTCTGGATCTCAGTGTCTCTGCGTCTCAGGTTCACCGTCTCTGCGTCTCTGCATCTCAGAGTCTCTGCGTCTCAGAGTCTCTGCATCTCAGAGTCTCAGTGTCTCTGCGTCTCAGGTTCACCGTCTCTGCGTCTCTGCATCTCAGAGTCTCTGCGTCTCAGAGTCTCTGCATCTCAGAGTCTCATTGTCTCTGCATCTCAGAGTCTCTGCGTCTCAGAATCTCTGCATCTCAGAGTCTCTCCGTCTCAGAGTCTCTGCATCTCAGAGTCTCAGAGTCTCTGCGTCTCTGCGTCTCTGCATCTCAGTGTCTCTGTGTCTCTGCATTTCTGCGTCTCTGGGTCTCAGAGTCTTTGCATCTCAGATTCTCTGCGTCTCAATGTCTCTGGGTCTCAGTGTCTCCACGTCTCAGTGACTCAGGGTCTCAGTGTCTCCGCGTCTCAGTGTCTCAGGGTCTCTGCGTCGCTGCGTCTCTGGGTCTCCGTGTCTCAGAGTCTCTGCGTCTCAGTCTCTGGGGCTCAGTGTCTCTGCGTCTCTGCGTCTCAGGGTCTCTGCGTCTCAGAGTCTCTGGGTCTCAGTGCCTCTGCATCTCAGGTTCTCTGCGTCTCTGCGCCTCTGCGTCTCTGCTTCTCAGAGTCTCTGCATCTCAGCGTATCTGCGTCTCAGTGTCTCTGCGTATCTGTGTTTCAGCGTCTCTGCGTCTCTGCCTCTCTGCCTCTCTGCGTCTCACTGTCTCTGCGTCCCTGTGTCTCAGAGTCTCTGCATCTCAGAGTCTCTGCATATCAGTGTCTCTGTGTCTCAGTGTCTCTGCGTCTCTGCATCTAAGAGGCTCTGCGTCTCAGGGTCTCTGCATCTCAGAGTCTCATCGTCTCTGCGTCTCAGTGTCTCTGCGTGTCTACGTCCCTGGGTCTCAGCGTCTCGGCATCTCGGGGTCTCAGTATCTCTGCGTCTCTGCGTCTCAGACTCCCTGCATCTCAGCGTCTCTGGGTCTCAGAGTCTCTGCGTCTCAGTGTCTCTGCGTCTCAGGTTCTCTGCGTGTCTGCGTCCCTGCATCTCTGCTTCTCAGGGTCTCTGCTTCTCTGCGTCTCAGAGTCTCTGCGTCCCTGTGTCTCTGAGTATCTGTGTCTCAGAGTCCCTGGGTCTCAGTGTCTCTGCGTCTCTGTGTCTCTGTGTCTCTGTGTCTCTGCGTCCCTGCGTCTCAGGGTCTCTGCTTCTCTGCGTCTCAGGGTCTCTGCTTCTCTGCGTCTCAGACGCTGAGACTCTGAGACACTGAGACGCAGACACAAAGATACGCAGAGTCTCTGAGACACTGAGACGCAAAGACGCAGAGACGCACAGATGCTGAGACTCTGAGACTCTGAGACGCAGAGACTCTGAGACGCAGAGACTCTGAGATGCAGAGACTGTGAGACTCTGAAGCACAGAGACTCTGAGACGCAGAGACGCAGAGAAACTGATTCGTAGAGACTCTGAGATGCAGAGACTCTGAGACACAGAGACGCTGAGAGTCTGAGGCGCAGAAACACAGAGATGCAGAGACTCTGAGATGCCGAGACTCAGAGGGCCTGAGATGCAGAGACTCTGAGACGTAGAGACTCTGAGACACAGAGACGCAGAGGTTCTGAGATGCTGAGATGCCCAGATGAGTGACTCTGAGACCCTGAGACGCAGAGACGCAGAGACTCAGAGACGCTGAGACTCTGAGACGCAGACACTCTGAGACTCTGACACGCAGTGACTCTGAAACACAGAGACTCTGAGATGTGGAGACGCTGAGACACAGAGACGCAGAAACTCTGAGACCCTGATACTCTGAGACGCAGAGACTCTGAGAATCTGAGACACTGAAACGCAGAGGATCTGAGAAGCAGATACGCAGAAACTCTAAGACGCAGAGTCTCTGAGATGCAGAGACTCTGAGACACAGACACTCTGAGTCGCAGAGACGCAGAGGCTCTGAGAAGCTGAGACCCTGAGACACAAAGACGCAGAGACTCCGAGACGCAGAGACGCAAAGACTCTGAGACGCAGATGCGCAGAGACTCTGAGACGCAGAGACTCTGAGATGTAGAGACTCAGAGACTCTGAGACATGGAGACTCTGACATGCTGAGACTCTGATACGCAGAGACTCCGAGACCCTGAGACTCTGAGACGCAGAGACTCTGAGATGTAGAGACTCAGAGACTCTGAGACATGGAGACTCTGAGACGCAGAGACGAAGAAACGCAGAGACTCCGAGACCCTGAGACTCTGAGACGCAGAGACGAAGAAACGCAGTGACGCAGAGAATCTGAGACGCAGGGATTCTGAGACCCAATGAATCTGAGACTCTGAGACGCAAAGACTCTGAGACACTGAGACACAGAGACACTGAGACGGTGAGACGCGGAGACTCTGAGACGCAGAGACTCTGAGACTCTGAGATTCTGAGACGCTGAGAGAGAAAGACAGAGGGAAAGAAAGAGGGAGAGAAAGTGAGAGACAGAGTGACAGAGAGAGAGTGACAGAGAAGGAAAGAGACAGACAGAGACAGACAGAGAGAGAGAGAGACAGAGGGACAGAGAGAGTGAGACAGAATGGGAGACAGATAGAGACAGAGTGTGTGTGTCTGAGAGAGAGAGAGACAGAGGGAGAGAATTAGAGAGAGAGAGAGACAAAGTGAGAGAGTGTCAGAGAGAGAGAGAGGGAAGGGAGAGAGAGACTGAGTGAGAGAGACAGAGGGAGAGAGAGAAAGAGAGGCAGAGAGAGACAGAGAGAGACAGGGAGAGACAGAGAGGCAGAGAGAGAGAGAGAAAGTAAGAGAGAGAGTGAGAGAGGGGCAGAGAGAGAGTGTGAGGGAGAGATAGAGGCAGAGGGAGAGATAGAGAGACAGAGGGAGAGAGAGAGAGAAACAGAGTGACAGAGAGAGAGACAGAGAGAAAGACAGACTGAGAGAGAGACAGAGGGAGAGAGAGAGGCAGAGAGAGAGAGAGAGAGAGAGAGGGCAAAAAGAGAGACAGTGTGTGTATGAGAGAGAGAGACAGAGGTAGAGAGTAAGAGAGAGTCAGACAGAGAGACAGCGAGGCAGAGGGAGAAAGAGAGAGAGATAGAGAGGGAGAGACAGACAGACAGAGACAGAGGGAGAGACACAGAGAGAGAAAGACAGAGGGAGAGAGAGAGACAGAGACAGAGACAAGAAGAGAGAGAGAGTGACACTGAGACAGAGACAGAGACAGTGAGATCAAGAGAAGCAGAGAATGAGAGAGACAGAGTGACAGCGAGAGTGAGAGAGACAGTGAGAGTGAGAGACAGAGAGAGTGACAGAGAGACAGACAGACAGACAGACAGAGTGAGAGAGAGGCAGAGAAAGTGAGAGAGAGGGAGACAGACAGTGAGAGAGAGCGAGGCAGAGAGAGAGTGAGGCAGAGAGAGAGTGAGACAGAGAGGTAGAGAGAGAGAGTGAGATATAATGAGAGAAAGAGGCACAGAGAGAGACAGAGTGAGAGAGAGACCGAGAGAGAGAGAGACAGAGAGAGTGAGACAGAGAGCGAGTGTGAGAGAGAGAGAGAAAGTGAGAAACAGAGAGACAGACAGAGAGAGACAGAGACAGAGAGAGTGAGACAGGGAGAGTGTGTGTGAGAGAGACAGAGAGACAAAGTGAGAGAGTGAGAGAGAGAGAGAGAGAGACAGAAAGAGAGGCAGAGAGAGATAGATGGGGAGAGAGAGAGATACAGAGAGAGAGATAGAGACACAGAGAGACAGAGACAGTGAGAGAGAGAGAGACAGAGAGTAAGAGACAGAGACAGTGAGGGAGAGAGACAGAGAGGGAGAGAGACAGAGAGACATCAAGAGTGAGAGAGAGAGAGAGAGATAGAGAGACTGAGAGACAGAGACAGAGAGAGACAGAGTGAGAAGCAGAGTGAGAGAAAGAGACAGAGAGAGAGACAGAGGGAGAGAGAGAGAGACAGAGGGAGAGAGAGAGACAGAGGGAGATAGAGAGAGAGAGAGCGAGAAAGAGACAGAGAGAGAGACAGAGAGAGAGACAGAGAGAGAGAGTGAGTGAGTGAGAGAGTGAGGGAAAGAGAGAGATGGAGAGAAAGAGAGAGAGAGAAAGAATGAGAGAGACACAGAGTGAGAACAGAGAGTGAGAGATAGAGACAGAGAGTGAGTGAGAGAGAGAGAGACAGAGGGAGAGAGACAGAGAGAGTGAGAGACTAACAGAAGGAGAGACAGAGTGAGGGAGAGAGAGGGAAACAGCGTGACAGAGAGAGAGAGAGACAGAGGGAGAGATAGAGAGAGAGTGACAGAGGAAGAGAGAGAGTGAGAGAGATAGAGAGAGACAGAGGGAGAGAGACAGAGTGAGAGAGACAGAGGGAGAGAGAGAGAGTGAGACATAATGAGAGAAAGAGGCACAGAGAGAGACAGAGTGAGAGAGAGAGAGAGACCGAGAGAGAGAGAGAGACAGAGAGAGTGAGACAGAGAGCGAGTGTGAGAGAGAGAGAGAAAGTGAGAAACAGAGAGACAGACAGAGAGAGACAGAGACAGAGAGAGTGAGACAGGGAGAGTGTGTGTGAGAGAGACAGAGAGACAAAGTGAGAGAGTGAGAGAGAGAGAGAGAGAGAGACAGAAAGAGAGGCAGAGAGAGATAGATGGGGAGAGAGAGAGATACAGAGAGAGAGATAGAGACACAGAGAGACAGAGACAGTGAGAGAGAGAGAGACAGAGAGTAAGAGACAGAGACAGTGAGGGAGAGAGACAGAGAGGGAGAGAGACA